>NC_086155.1:165908369-166208369 GCF_035149785.1 Candoia aspera
GCACTTTAAATGCACATTTGGATTATATTTATTGATATTTGTCATTCCCAAATACTTATTGTTTGTACAGGAGACAAAACTGCAACAACTCCACAAATACTTTCCTGAAATTCAGTATTTCAGAATTGGAGTTACCAATTTGTTTAGATTACTTTAAATAGGCCTCGAAAAATAAAAATGCTGCTATTTTTAATAGCAAAATAATTAAGGAAAAACGTGTCATGGCATTTTAGAAAAGTGCTGACACTAAAGAATATAAACAAGAGAAGCATATATCTATTTGAAAAAAAAAATACATACAAAGTCAAGATGCTGAAGATTGCCATAAGATGTAAGAATGGGAGAGCTCTATATTTTTGCAGAGTATACAGTATGTTCTCACTGTTTGCAGTAAGTAAGGCTCCAGAATGTCAGTATGTGTGCATGTATATTTTTAACAAAGACTGTGGTAGAAGTTCATTCTATTTCAGAATGAAATTATTCTTTGAGAAAAAATCACTATCAAGTCATTAGCTGTTGCATTTTTATGTGGATCTGACTATTTTGTAATGCGCAGATGCAGTATTTATTTTTTAAACTTTTAAAAAGGAAACATATGCATATAGTATTTTAAATGTATGCATGTAAGTGATATGGTGAAGAAAATAAAGATAAACCCCTTTATCTCAAATATTTTCAAGACTGGTACTGCCAATATTTCACCTAACCAAATCTTGGACAGGGAAAAGCACAAATGCCTAAAGATGAAGTCATAAGATTTGAGTTTGTTTCTTCCTGCAACTAAGGTGTAAATGTTCTCTGACATATTTAAATGGTGACAAGAACAAAGATACTTCTGCTTTATAGCTTAGCTATTGAGTAATAATTATTTTCAGATGGCAACAGCAGTGACTGTGTTTTGCAGGAAAAGACTCAGTGCCTTCTCTCCATTGTATTTTGAAGGAAAGGATAACATTCCAGTGCTCTTAAGGAAAAAGAAAAATTAGTGCTGCAGTAACTATGTGAGGACACCTTATGTCAAGTATAGTTACTGTTTTAAATCTAATCTGTATGGAAGAGCCACAAATATATGAAAACTAGTAGTAACAATCCATGCAAAATCATCCATATGTTTATGCTCCAACTATGAATAGGTCTTTGCAATATACTCCTGCAACCCACAACTAAAAAGCAATAGCACTGTATCCACATACATACACACAAAATCATAATGCTATTTCCTTTTAGGATGAGCATGTTATGAAGAGAACAGAAAAGGAAAGGAAAAAAAAAACCCAAATAAATTAAAAGCAGGAGGTAAGAAAAAGAAACATTGCCAAAATTAGTTTACACCAACACCATGCAACCCTAACCCATCCTTGCAATAAATTTTTGCTTCCACCATATTCATACATTGCTTCATACTTACTTTTTGTTCTACAAATGACTCTCTTCTCTTTTTCAGCATCTTATCAATTCTAAATATATTGACAGTTTCCTAAGCAGACACTCACCAGTCATAATACTTAATTATTCTTGACTCTCCAAATGCAAAAATGGACCAACCACTTTTTTGGAGTTCCACTGTCTTGTTCCCACCTGTCCATTCCGATCACATAGTTGAATATCTTTTCCTCCTTGGATGGCATTATTTTAGAATGTTACATGATTTTTCCCAAGCTCCTATCTAGTTTTTCCATTATCATTATTCACTAACCCTAACATGCAACTATCACCAAATTATGACTTCCTACTTTCACATGCACTAGCAGCTCCTCAATGACACCAGTTCATATTTTCTGACTTTACATTTTAAGACCTTTCATTCATAATGAGGCATGTATTCATCAACTCTACTTCACAAGATCAGACAACCTTCAAATTTATTATATCCTTCCCATTTCACTTAGTTTCAGACATATACTCTATTTTTTCTTTTCTTCTATTCATAACTCATTTTTTTACTATTTACTCCTCTTATATTCCAGGTTACAATCTTCCATATGCCACAGTCAATCACCAGGCCAGTCCAGAGACATTGAGGTCCACTGCTCATCATTACTTAGATCAATCAGTGCTTCACATAATATTTTCTAATCTGGACAAGTTGTACACTACATTAGTCATACCTATGGCACATACTAATAGCAAAGACAGTACCAGTCACTTTTAGTCAGTGTGTCACAAATGCAGCCAAAGCATGCTCACAGAATATTGGCAAGCCAGAATCCTTAATCTAGAAGTTATCTTATAAACCAACATACTGCATCCCACCAATTAGGAGATAAATGCAATAAACTGACACATAGTCAGGATACACATTATTTAGTTCGTATGCTGTGTATTAAAAGAGCCCAGGTACAGCAGAGAAAACAAATGATTTACAAAATCAGAATCCCAGCAAAGCTTTTAAGAAAGATTTCTTCTGGCTACTTGCATAAAAGAAGAAAGGGTATCAATAGGCTATTTAGAACAGAGGCAGCTGCAATCCCCCTATTTTTCTCCAATGCAAATTTCTTCCAGAAGGCAAGTACCACACTAGGACAGAGAATGCTCTTCAGGAATGCACCTCAAATACTATTTCATAGATTCCAATTGTAACACACAATTACATTCAAACCAATTTCACTGTCCTTTTTAAGAGAAATAATATTTCCCTTTCCTGCAAAAAAAAAATGCATTAGGAAAAATCAGTCTATTTTTTTTAAATTTTCCTCTCTTGAGGAAATATAACCAAATTGAGTGAAATACTTAAGTAAGAATACATTTATTACGCTGTAATAAAGGGCCATTCATAAGTTATTTTAACAAGAAAATGAGCAGAAATTCACACATAATTTCAAGAGCACTTCTAATACCATGTATTGTATCAAAGTTATTTAAGATAAGAGAAAGGAAAGAATTTCTGAAAAAGTATAAAAGTCAGCATGCACAATCAAATAAATCAGAAGTTGAAAATACGATTGTTTCTGCACTTAAAATTTCATGAATCAACTAGAGAAACACAGCCACCACCAATATTCCTCCAGGAAAAAAAACAATTCTGAGAAAGCACTACACTATAATTAGGTTATAAGGAAATATGGAAACATTATACTGTATAACAGAGGAACAGAACCAAGTCAGTTTAGAAAACCCACACCTATCACACAAAATACCTGAATAAAATGTGGATGTGTTCAGTCCCATCAGTGTGTCTTTCCAACTACTGTACCAAGGAACACTAGCTTTAACTGAGTGATCTGACAGAGAAAACATGGAATTATTACACTAAACAAATACAGTTTGAAATATATTGCTCACCGTATATTTCCTAGATTTTAAAATACACAAGGCCAATACGTACATAGTTCAAACTGATCTTTTTGGAATATTTCATACTTTCTGAACACAACTTGAAAAATATATTAACATATTTACAGCATTTTGAAGTAAGTATCTTGTTAGAACAGAAGTCTATGAAATACAGTTAATTTTCAAGTTTATGATGAGGCAAATGTAGTAAATGAGTAAATTAATAACAAAGTTGTTATGGGCAATTGATATTTTATTGTTCTGTCCAAAAATTAAGGGAGTTTAAATCATACTACTCTTAAGAGTTTGTACTGCAACCAAGAACAGCAGTTGGACTTACCATGAGGTGTCATTTTGGTCACCAGAAGATGTAGCCAACAGGAAAAGGTTAACTCCATCTCTTCCAATTAGAAAGCAAGGCTAAGAGTTCTGCTTTCTGTGGAAGTAGTTCCTCCTAACTTAGTTTTTTACTGACTTCAATAACAACCAGTTAAACACTCTTTATACACATCAATCAATATCATTTAAACATAGTAAAGAAAATTAATTCAGATATGGCATACGTTCATATTTTATCATAAGATAAATTTGTATCCTCTTGAAATCTGGGTGGGGCTTGTTGGGTCTATCTTCCGGTAACCAGAGTAGCACCTTGTAATAAGTCTAATTACTATTCTCATTCACCAAAGATATTGCTGACAGGTAGGGATATCTTAAAGCTAATGTCCTAGGTAGCCCAGCATTTTTCAACACTCTCTGCACCACTGTGTATCCAGAAGCACCTTTCACTGGGGTAAGTTTATCAATTCTCTAATGCTTGATAAAAGGTAGATACCTCATACCAAGTTGCTGCTCTCCAGATTTCTTCTGAACAAAAAATTCTGCTGTCAATGCCATGGAACTTGCACAGAGTAAGCCATAAAACCAGTAGTTATTTGTATGCCACTGGCAAAATATGTCTGATTGCACATTCTCACCTAACAGGCATCGAGACTTGTTTTCCAGCACCTTCCACCTTCTATGAGATGAGAAGGCTTCTTAACTTCCAAATAAATATGCAAAAAACTATCTCCCTAGGATAGTTGGATTTGGGCAAAATTTAAGTAAAACTATCTCCTAACTCTTATGAAACTGAATTAACCTTAGGGAGAAAAGAAGGATCAGGCCTAAATATTAATCTATCTGAATGAAAAACACACAGATCTTCCTTAATTGATAAAGCTACAGTCCCCTTCTCTTCTGACTGAAATTACTGCCACCAGAAAGTTTTCCCACTCAGTACTTGAATAGGCTTGAGGGAAGTACTTGTGGCTTGAGGGAAGCTATTGTTAGGACTCTCAACACTAGACAAATCCCAGCATGGAAAAGCAATGACTAACAGCAGGAAAAACACACAGTCTCCACCCTATGTACACTTCAGTTCACTGTCCAACCCTGCCTGAAGGAAACCTAGGAGATAGGGAACTTTTGTTTCCATCTGAATCAATTTCTTTCTCCTGCACCAACCGTGAATTGTGTAAATTGAGGCTACTCACTTCTACAGTGAGATCAAGCTCCTTTGTCATTGCTAAATTATTTTCTTGTTCTTAAATCTCAGTTCTGTGTCAAATGGATACACAGCTTTTTCTGGCTAGGAAGCAGTGCTAAGAGAAAAGAGAAGTTCCTCTTTACTAGAAGGCACAGCTAAGACTGAGTTGGAGAGGCTACCATCACAAGATACAGAAGCCTTAGCCCCACCTTCTGACTGGAAGAGGTTAAGTTAAACCTTTCTTGTAAGCTCCACCTTTGGTGACCAAGAACAAAGCTTTCTGTAAATGTTAATATAACATTCATAATAAATATTACTATAGTCAGAATCTTTTTTAATAATCCAGGTATTTTCAAAGTGAGAGGAAAATATTAGCTAATCAGAAATTGTAGAATATCAATTTAAATTTATCTCTTCAAAGATCTCAATGCTATCAAATTATCAGCAAGCAAAACAAATCCCTTTCCTTTATTTATTTATTTAATCCACACTACCACAATCAAATATCTCTTGATAGCTTACATACTGCATAAAAAACAAAAATTACAATATCCACAATCAAATTAAACCAATCACAATAAAAACAGCATAAAACAGCAGTCAAAACCCATAAAAATACAAATAATAGCAATAAACAGTAACAAACATAATAAGGAAAAAGGAAATTTGCCATTTCTTTGAAATTAAAATTTTAATTCTACTTTTAATAGCTTTGATCTGTTGATGGAAGTAAGATAGAATGGCACAGAATATAGCCATGAACTACAATTCAACTGTGGAGTCCTTGGTTCTCTCTGAGCTTGGTTGTTTGCTTGCAGTCATTTCATTACCCAGTTAGGCAACATCATCAGTGCATCAGCAAACAACCAAGCTCAGGGAGCACAAAGGATTTCCACAGTTCAACCCTGAACTACACACAGTATATTCTCTTCTATTGAAGTTCAACTGTATATATGTAATACATACTGAAATTTTTGGTTGGTTGATCTGGTTAAGTAAATTTGAACTACTAGTTTAGTTTAATAATACACTATGACTTATTCCAGTTTAAGTATATTAATATCAAAAGGGCTAGTATGCAAAAATTTAGTTGAAATTTGAAAATCAATAGTCCAGGAAAAATTAAATTGATACATTTGTTTGCAAAGAAATCAGGATTTTGTACAGTGTTGATTTACTGTAAACTAAGCTATCCACTGGAACCTGCAATTAATTTTTGCTCCTTCCATTAATGGGAATAGTTTAAATAATCTGAAATCACTTGTTTAATTCAGAGGTGCTTCTAGATGCTTTTGATCCATCAAACGCAAACAACATGACAAATTGCAAGAGACTGTAGTAGTTAATCCAGAAACATCAGGATGGTACCAAGTTACCTAGCCCTGACTTAGGAATTATTTAGAGGGAGATTTGGTTTATTGATCTCTTTGCAAGCCAAGATTCATTAACTTAGAGCAAACACTTAAACAGAATAAAACTATGCCTTTATCTTAGCTGCATTCCATTTATTAGTAATTAGATTCTAAAGGATTTTAAAACTGTAATAAAATCAAGTCAAAGTTCTCTCCTCAATAATATTTTTTACTAATTGGTAGCTGTTTTCAAACAAAGAAAAGCAATATTATGCACAGTGAATCATAAGTGATTTTTGTGTTACACTGAACTCCCTTTTGGCTAGAAGTTATCTCCAGAATCAGTTTTACTTAGAAAGATTCTTTGTTTTCCACTGATATTTACGTTCTTTTTAACTACACACTAATGATATGGAAACTAAAAACAGGAGTAAGGGATAGATTATTATGTGTTCTTACAACTGCAAAAAAAGTTAATATTACAAGGACAGAAAGATATCAAATTGCCATCACACAATAATCTGAACCACTTATCTTTCTACATTTGAACAAGCATTGTTTGACCAGGAGTCTCAGTTAGACTATTTAAAATTATGATCTGCTTATATCACTTACGTTCTTAGTATCTGCTTTTTCTTCTTCTCAAACTTATTTAAATGTAAACAAATCAACTGTATGAATGTGCACATGTGTATGCGTAATGAGTATTCATGTAAGCTCTTCCTTTTTTCTCCTTTTGCTAATATTTTTTTTTAACTACTTCTCTATTGGGGTCTCTGAAGGATCCAGTTCTGGCCTTCAACCCCTTCCTTTCAACACACTGCTCTTGGATGGTCTCAAATCCAGTACCTATATTAGAACATTAAAGTACATAAAGGTACTACAGAGTACTTGTCTCCAAGTCCTTAAACTAAACAAGTCTTTTCCCAGGCTATAGTGCAGCTGTATACACACCAAACATCTTTTTGCCTTTAAATCTGAGGTGCTGCTTGGTCCTATGTGGTATCACCTTTACAGAGACAGCATCTAATTCATGTTCTCCCTTCACTTCAAGTTTTTATCTTGAACTGCTTCTCCAGAATTTCTGCTTGACTGGGCTTACTCACTCGGTATATATATCTCATTGTTGCTTCCCAAACCTCTTTCCCCACATGCTTTCCTTAGTATTAACAAAATTACCATCTCACATTTAAATCTGCACTTAGTTGATTTTATCTTTGACTTCTTGCTTGCTTTCCCTTTATATTGTAAAACACAAAAATACCTCTCTCCCTTTGACAGGAATTCTAGCCTACTGCAATCTTTTTTCTCATCTTAGTCTCCTGATGATTATCCAGGAATATGCATCCAGAATAATCCATCTTGCTTAATGCTCTGATCACATGATAACATTCTTGTTTTTAAATCCCTACACTGGCTTCCTGCATATTCCCTTCAAAGCTCACTATAATGTTGCTTAACCATACTTCCCATTTTAATATATCCTGGACACAATCTTTATTCCTTCCACTCTTGTATGATGTCTCATCTCAGTTTCTTCAAATTCCTCCACAATGTACTATTTATTTATCTGTGACTCATTTCTAATCCTTCATCAAAATCAGTCCTACAGTGAAGCCTATCTACAAGAAACAGACAGATTTCTAAGCGTAAGCAATTGAAACAACCGTTTGCTTTCTTGTATTGAATGCTAAACTGCCAACACTTTGAAGAAGACAACTGTTTTCTTGTACTCTAAAGGTGTATATACTCAAGGTGCTACATGTAAATAAAACAATACTTTTGTTATAGTACATTCTTCACTTATATCAAGTACTGATCAAGATGTGTGCAAATATACAGCACTGTTCAAACACAAAAAGCCTGGGGTATAATTCAAGAAAAAGCCATTCATTTATATACCATTGAGTTCAACAGTATTTTTTTTCAAACAAAAATATTCAGGATCAACTTACAGGTTTTAACTACTTAAATGATATTTCATTCCTATTTATTTATAAAACTACAGTCTTAGCTAGACATGACTATTTTTTGCTGAATTGAGATGCTTAGGAACTAAATCATCCAACAAGCTAAAGCTCAAATATCAATACTGAATCAGAACCAAATAAATTCAATTATTTTATGCAAAGCAAGTTGACAAACAGTACTTAATTATATAAATTAGTCTTCACAATAATGCAGATACAGGATAAAAATCTCAAAAGATATCTACAGGTAGGTTTTGATTAGTGCAGTTAATGAATCCCACAAAATGGTCGCATTATTCGAATTCACACTATTCGAAGTGATATTTCTATGGAAAATATGGTAATTGGTTCTAGCTCAACAGAAAAAGGTAATGGAAAAAAAATAATATAAATTTGTATATGTACTGTATGTTAATGAAATATTACAGTAAAGGATAAAAAAATATACTTTTTATTTAAATTTATGGCTAACAAAATCACAGAAATAGTTATAAAAAGCAAAGTAAAAGCAAAAACTGCACATTCTACCATACAGCCAGGCATTCCAACATCTCATCCTATTTTAGCATTGCTATGACCATGTTCAGGTCATTCAATTGCATCAAAATTTTTCTCTAATGTAAGCTCTTCTTTTTAAAATTTGTACTGTTTTCCTCCAACGGAATCTTCCTTTTCTCCATTTTGCACACATGAAAATTAGCAGCGTCTAAAACTCCAAATGCAACTGCACATGCACTAGTATTAATTGCACATGCACTAGCCTTGCATTAACTGAATTTTGGGTCATATTAAATGCGATCTGGCATCAATTTACGATTTGCACTAAATCGAATACTGCATTATTCAAACTCACACTAACTGTGACTCACCTGCACTGAAATGTAATAGAATTTTATATATTTTTCACTGGCAAAAAACTATTGGAATTTATGTGCTGAAAATGTATACACTAAACTAAAGATGCAATTTTTTAGAGGGAATGAAAAAAGAAGATAACAAATTTTTAAGAGAAAAAGAAGATTCCAACTGAAAAATAGTAAAAGAGTAACTTTTACCATATCAAGGATAATTCTTCTCCTCTCCATTACCGTTAAAAGTTTTTTTCCAATGTCACTTCCTTGCCTCTCTCAGTGATCTGAGCTATAAGCTAGTGAATCTTACTAAACAAAACTATCCAGATTAAAAAAAGGTTTCTTGCAAACTGTGCTCAGTGCCTGAGGACTTCACAAACACATCAATGTTTTTTGGGTTTTTTTGGAAACACTTCTTTAGAAGCGGTTTGCAATTGCTTTCTTGGTAAGCTATGATCCTGGAATTTCTGGTTAACTTCCACCCAAATACTAATCAGGTCTGATCCTGCTTGGCTTCTCAAGATCAGCCAATCTGAATTTGAAGGAGGCTTAAAAACAAAGGAATGGAATTATTTCATAGTACAGTTTATATACTATACATAGTACAGAACATAGTACATTCAGGGCTAATAGATTACTTTTCTTTCTCTATATTACTAACAGATACTCTATTCAGGAAATACTTAGGGCTGAGTCGTGCCCCTCCACATCTTCTTACTAAAGGAAGACAAGTAAGTGAAGAGCAACAGCAGGAAAATATTGCTAATGATCAGTGCTAGCTCTGAGGACTTTTCTGTATAAAGCAGGGTTTGGTCTAGATTACCTCCAAGATTGCTTCCAATTCTATGATTCTCTGAAAAAAATTACTGAGTGGATGAGAGGGCTAACGGGGCTACCATTTTGGCAATAGTAACAAGGTCCTCCTATACAGGTAGTCTTCACTTACTGACCAGCTGCTTAAAGGCCATTTGAAGTTACAATGGTAACCCAAAAGTAGATTTCTGGATGGGGCCCGAAATTATGACCCTCACAAGGCCTCCGCAATCACGTGACCTGGATTCAGCCATCCCAGAAGTGGTAGCCATTTTGGGTCACATGACTGCCCTTTGGTACCAGGAAGTCCTCCAGGCTTACAACGCTGGATTTCTGAGGCAGCAGGCCCGGTCACATGGTCACACTACTTCCTGTGATTTAGCAGCCAGCAGAGGGAGCCTTGCATATGTCTTACTGTACAGGAAAAGTAAGTACTTTTTCCATACAGTACTGTACGTTTGCCTTTAATTTTTTCCCAGCTTTTGTTTAACTTAAGTAGAGATTTGTATGCTGGCATGCATGTTCCATCCTCTGCCTGTCTAATTTTTAATTATATTTAGCAATACTGAATGCAGTTTACTGTTTTTAAAACAGTTGTTTTATAAAAATCAGATTTATATACAGTACTGTATAGTAACAAAAGCTGCAGTTTACTACAGCAGGAAAAAAATGTTACAGTACTGTACAATACCTTTAAACCTGTTTAGTACTGTACTGTAGAACAAAGATTCCAATGAAGACCTTACAGTAGAAGTTTTTAATAATCAACCAGTAATATTAGTTGAAAATAACAGTAATATTAACTGAAAGTAATACTACTGTAGCCACAGAAGCATTTCCAGTGTCATGTTTTGGTGGAAAACATATGACTATCACACCCCGCCCCCCACAGTACTGCAAAGTAACTCCTGGTTCGCTTAACAACCGTCCTGTTCACTTAACAACTGAAGGTGTCATGAGTAAGGATGGCGAGCAGGGGGCTCCCTTCCAGACTGTTAAGCGCATGCGTAGCACTGAGGAATTGGTGAGCCATTCCAAGAGGCACAGATTGGGACCGCCTTAACCTGCGGGGTTTATATGGCTGGGTTTTTCCCACGCTTGTTCAGTTTGTTAGGATTACTGTTATGTATTAGCAATAAAACATTAGAGAACAGTTCCCTGTCTCAGAGTGTTTCCTGGGAGTCAGGACAGAAGGAAACCACAAGCTCCGATATTGAATCACTTAATAACCGCTGTGACTTGCTTAACAACTGCTGTAAAAAAAGTTGTAAAAACTAGTCTGGACTCACTTAACAACTGTTACGACTTACAACCGAAAATCTGGGCTCAATTGTGGTTGTTAAGTGAAGACTACCTGTATGAATAGCGCAAACACTTTTTACATTAAGAAGTGATATTTTAGGAAAACATCATCCAAATATATGTGAGTTTATAACCAGATATTTCCCTGCTTTTGATAACTGAATCAAATACAGTTTTGGATTAAGAAACAAAGCTGAAACATTTTCAAACTCTGTAATTATGTAGCATACAAACTTTACTACAATATTCAGAAGGAAACTGTGAGTACTTTTCCAACAAGGAAAATGTGTGTGTGTGTACATGTGTGTATAAAATATTCATTTTTAATGAATTATGACATCTAATACATACAGTATCTTTTTACTTACCACTAATGTTGAGATCATAATCTCCTGCAGTAATCACATTAGCTAATAATCCTTCAGCAGGCTGACTAAGAGTCACCACATCATTCAGAAGTTTTCGAACAGTTCCAGGCTGTGGTGGCTGAGTACTAATGTTGTTGACAGCGATTTTTAAGTTTTTGATTACGTGAAGTTGATTGTTAGGGTCTCTCATGTGCACTGAAATAAGAAAATAAATATGTTTAAACTAACATGTTCTGACACCATATACCTATTCTTTAACTTGTTTTTCTCTCTCTGAACATGTTCCCCATGCCCCCAAACTGCTCTACCCTCTGAAACCTATAAGGGAAGTACAAAATTAGGAAAAACTAACTGCCAACTGGCTTCAGCGCTACTTATAAACAAATGTAATTGGCTACAGCTCCAAATGTTGAAAATATGAATAAAATCATCCTAGACTAAAACCAGAGGACTTTCTGAGGTTTCTTTTTCTTACTACAAATTACAAATGCACACGTGAAAGTGCTAACACTTACCCTTTTAACTAAAAACAACTACCTTGAGGTTCAAACAAAAATGTATAATGTTATCTGCTGTTTTCAGCAGAACGTTTCTGCTGCTTAAATTTATTGTTTTATTTATGAAAGAGATTTATATGGCCACCCAACTCACTCACGGTGACTCCGGGCGGCTTACAAAAATAAAACCCCAAATACAAAACCCACTACACACACCCCCGGGCAGCAACAATACATTCAAAAAAATAAAAATGTTCAAAGTAAAATAAAGACATGTGTTCAGTAGCAGGAATTTATTTGACTCAAATATAAACTGTCTCTCATTAGTGTTCATGATTATAAACAAAATATAGAGAAAACCAACATTAAACAAATAATACAGCAACAGCAATACAGTGAAAAATAACTGAAGTGTTCTTCACAATGAAAACCAGAAAATTTAACCAATACATGACTTTTCCTTAAAAAAATCAAGTTTGCTTCTACATTAGTCTGACTTCTGTGAACAAGGCACATATTTTTACTACCTTGAGACACATATGTCACAACTCTGGATGTACAAACTGCACACTAGCTAATACAGAAGTGTCGTGATAGTTGCTTTATGCAGGATATACTAGTAACTGAACTTAGCATAGTTCAAATCAAGCCTTGCCTTCTTGCAACTCAGAAAATGTCTCTTACATTATCATTTTGACTATGTCATCCACCTATTCATTTATTTTTTTTATTTACATTTCAAATTTCTATCACCGCCCATCTCTCCCGAAAAGGGGACTCATAGTGATCTATAAGTCCCTTTTCTAAATTTACATGAAATAGAAACCTGCTTTGGTTCTGGATTTCTTTTTCTCAATGTCTTACATGTCCAGACTCATATTGCATTTGCTGTCGTTACAATATTTTCTAACATTAGACACATCAAAATAAGGGGAGCAATGTATTTCATTACGTGGGGCTGCTACTGAGAAGGTGTGCTTTTGGGACCCAATTTCTTTCACTGCACGAGGTATGGGGACTCTCAGCTACCTCTCAGGATGTGCTCAGGCTGAATCTGAGCAGAAGAGACAGTCCGGTAACCACACATGTGCCATGACATGTAGGGCTTTACAGGTGAAAATCAGCATCTTGAATTGTACCCAGAGGCTTATTAGCAGCCAATGCAGCAGCCAAGAAGCAGGTGTAATATTACTAAACTGACAGGAGTTGAGCTACTGCAGCTCTACCAATTGCAGCTCTTGAGTCATCTTCAAGAGCAGCCTCATGTAAAGTTTGCTGTAGCCGCCTAGACATGAGGTGAAGAGAGAATAAATTACTGTCATAGGGGCATCCTGGTCCAAAAATATACAGGCATTGGTCTAGCTTTATCATTTAAATATCTGGCATATTCTTATTACTAAGAAAATTATTTATTGTAAGGCAGTTTAAGTCTCATTGCGACTTATTTTCCATACATCAGCAGAACCCAGCGTATAACTCCGAGTTCATCATTTACACAACCATTCGGCTTTACCAGAAGATAGAAGTTGGCAGAAAACCCAGATGGGCAGCAGCTGCCTTTCGCTGCTGCCAAACTTATGCGGCGAAAGGTAAACAGCGGAAAGCATCCCCGCTCACCTCCTGGCTCAAAGGAGAGGCCTTAAAGGGCCCGGCAGCCTCCCACAGCCCAGCTGGCGAAGGTGCTAACAGCTGAACTCCCCTCCCTGCCATGTAAACAACCCAGTTCCTCTCCCGCCGAGCGACACCGACCTTCCGAAGTGAGGCGACAAAAGGGCTTTACCAGCTCGCAGAAGCCCAGGTTGTTCTTGCGGGTGATTCTTTCTGCCTCCTCACTACACAACGCGGCCACTAACGGCACAAACGAGTCCTGGAGGAACTCCTGCACCGACTGCACTCGCTGGGCCATCTCCCCGACCGACAGAGCGGCCCAACACACCAAGCTCTAGCGGAGGACCTCCCAGAAGGCCTACCCGCCTTGGCCCGCTCTTTTCTTCTCTCCTCGTCTCCCTCCGTGCCGGAGCCGAATCCGCGCCAATGAACACAAGATCCGCCTCCCCCCTCTAGAGCCAACAAACGCGGCCTCAACTGCCACCGTACCAGCACCTCAGCGACCGCCCAAAGCCGCCATATTGGACCCGAAAAAGTGAGACAACTGGGTAAACTAGGCAGACAGCCTTTGCGGCTATCACGTGACGGGAGTGGACGGGAAGAGGTGAGAATCTTGTTGGGAGGAAGAGACGGGGCGGGGACAACCGCTGACGTGTCTCTTGCGTGCCGCGTGCATTGCTGCGGTTGACAGACCTGAATGAAACAATGAGAAGCGGAACGGTCAGAAAAGCTGACGTTTGTCGGCAGTTCTTCCATTAGAATAGGGCGAGGAGGGAAAGCGAAGCTTTGTTACAGGACAACAGCTTTAATGCTTGTCAGTTGACAGAGGCTATTCTAGGGATGGGGTGCGGGAGAGGAGAGAAGGAAGGGTGGTTAACTAGGCTGACCACAACTTTGTTCGATTTATATAGCCAGACCTATATGTATGCTCAAGGCGGATTGCCTAGCACTTTTTTCAGTTTTTCTCACAATCATTTCAGAGATAGTGACTGGCCCAAAGTCGTTTCAGCTGTCGTGGTTCAACGTGGGTTATCTAGTCCACATCCAATTCAGTACTTTATTCATATAACAACGGTATAGTCTTCCAAATCTGTTCCCCCCCACTTTATTTTTTTGCGTTTGCCTGACCCACTGAACCACAAATTAGCCAATGATGTTTTAGCCTCATGTTTTGTGTGAAATTAGTTGGAACAATCAGTTTGTGAGCCAGTAACTTTTATGATCTGAGGAAATTTGGTCCATTGAATGACTGTGATACAGTTAACCATGGGAAGGGTATAGGACATACAGGTAATCCTCGCTTAACGACCACAATTGAGACCAGGATTTCAGTTGCTAAGTGAATCCGACCTAATTTTAAGACTTTTTTGAGGTGGTCGGTAAGCGAACCCATGGTTGTTAAGCAAATTGCATGGTTCCCCATTGATTTTGCTTGCCAGAAGCTGGCCAGGAAGGTCAAAAATGGTGATCACGTGACCATGGGACACTGCAATGATCATAAATCATTGCAGCGTCCCATGCCAAGCACCCAAATCGTGATCAGATGACCAGGGTGACACTGCAATGGTTGTAAGTGTGAGGACCAGTCATCAGTTTTTTCAGCACCATCATAAGCCAAACTGTCACTAAACAAATGGTTGTTAAGCGAGGACTACCTGTACACTGTATCTGTGCTGTGTGTGATTTTTAAATTATTTTAAAGGCAGAGATAACTCAGTATTATTGGTTGTTTTGGCTGAAAAGTGGATTAAAAGTTTTCTAATAATAATATCTTTTCAGATCAGCACAAGCAATGGGTTTTCCTGCACCTTTACTGAGAAACATGGTATACATAAAACAAAAAGTATACATGAGATTGCAAACATAAAATATTGTAGAAAAGTTCGTTCCCACTGTTCATTGTAGCTTCTGTACTAACACTTCTGCAGATTAATCTGAAACTAATAATTCTGTGTCCCTTGCATATTGACAGCACCTTAGTCTATTTCTCTCTCACTTCATTAGGTGATTTCATAGAGAATTTATTGGTCTTACTTTGAAGGTACAGAACATGGATTCAATCTGTCCTTCTCCCTTACATGTGTATCTCTGAGAAAAGGGTTGTTCTATCCATCTCTTTCACCTACAGCCTAAAGTATTTATTATTTATAGCACCAGACTCAAAAAAGTATTCCCAGCAGTTTGTCATAAAAATATAAAATATAAAACTTATTAAAGAACCTAAAATCAAGATAAAACAAAAATGTATAACAAAATATTTTCAGTAGCAACTGTTCATTCCCCAGAGTCCTCTGGGATAGCTGTCTTTAATAAACTTCTGGAAGGTCAACAATAAGATTGCTAGCCCAATTTGCAGAGGGAAGCTATTCCAAAATTTGGAGGCTGAATCTGAAAAACATTCTCTGAGAGCCCTACTCTCTTCATTTCATATCCTCAGATGGGCAAGGAAATTAAAAGATGTTAGTGGCATGTGTGCGCTGGATGAGACAGGCAGGCCACTTCTATGTAGCAGGTGGTCCTGTAAGTAATTTGGTGCCAAAACAAATACAGATGCATAGGTCAAAACCAACACTTTGAATTGTACCTGAAAACCTATTGGTAACCAATTCACGGACCACAAAACAGGTGTTATGCAACTGTATTGACTTCGATTTTCTAATAAGCAGGCCACCACATTTTGTAACAATTACACTTTCTGAGTAATCTGCTGAGGCAAACCCATGTAGAGTGCATTGCAAGACTACAAACAGTGGTGATACTGCATGAGCCACCACTGCCAGGACCTCCTGTTCCAAGTGTGGGCCAAAATTGGCACACTAGATGGAGCAGAAAAAAGACCTTTGGCCACAGCCTCCAGCTACCTACCTTGTGGTAGGTGTGAGCCTAGGAAACCCCACAAATCACAGACCCCTTTACCCCTTTAAGAGTAGGACCAGATCGGTTCTGCACATACAGTAACTCAGTCTTAAGTTTTTTTGTCCCATCCATATCCAGGAAGCCTCCAATAGCAGCTCAAGACTGCATGGCATCTCCTGCTTGGTCCAGATGGAAACGCATAGCTGACAATCAGTATACTTTTTTTTGTCACTACAAACTAATAAATGACTTCTCCCAGTAGCTTCATATAGATATTAAACAGCAGAGGGAAGAAGATCAAACTCTGCAGGATCCTACAAGTGAGGGCCCAAGGGGCCAACTCCTCCTCCCCCACAGCCATCAACTAGCACCACCTGCTCTGGTAGGAGAAGAACCACTGAAACACAGTACAGCCAACATCCAACCCTTGCAGGCAGTCCAGAAGGATACCACAGTTGATGATATCAAAAATTACTGAGAGGTTTAAGAGGACCACAAGAGGTACACTTTTCCAATCTATAGATGTATGTCAACAACCAAGCAACCAATACTGTTTCTATTCCTTGACCAGGTCTGAATCCAGATTAAAATAGATCTAGATAATCCATTTTCTCAAGTGTAGTATAGACTAATAGTAGAGTTGTGGAACAACTCTATCCCTTGATTCTGAGCATGTTATAATCTGGCCTGAAGGCAGTCATATGGAAAATTGTTTATAGAATCTGAACAATTCTATCCAGTGTACTATTTGGATACAAAAATCACACTTCATATGTGACAATATTTATACTCTTTTCATAAACTATACTCCAGGTTTATGAAAATAAAAAATTAAAAAAATGGTATTTACTCACTGGCCTGATGCCAGGTGACATAGACAGTTCCTAGTTTGTCAGTTAACAGCTGACATTTTTTGGCTTTTACTTTTTACTGTGTTATTTAAAAATAAAACTGACAGTGACCAGATCAGGACTGTAACTACCATAGATGACATAGAGAAGTGTCAAGGTAGCCCTTACCTCAAATAAGACACGGACTCACTTAGAGGGACTAAGGATTTCCGAGTTTATTGAGGTAGAATGCGTACAGAGAAAAAGACGGGAATGGGGGTGTGGTAGCAGGGTGCCCCGTTTATACTTTAGTGGCGGACCTTGCTCTCCTCCACCCCCCATTGTCCCCAAGCCGGGTCCGGATGGTGCTCAGCGCCGATATCGCTCTCTGATGGGTTTTCCGGGCTATCTCCGATGTCTTCTCTTTGTTTCTTTGCCTCCGTCCGGTGCAGGTGCGTCCCCCGGGGTAATGGGTGGGAGTTCCCCCGATCCGTTGATGGGTTCCATGTCCTGTTTGAGTGCTCTTCTATTATCTGGTGATGGGTTTTGGATTAGTGTGCTTAAGGGATTATGTGTGTGGATGATGGGACAATGGTTGACCCTTCCTCTTTCCTGATGCGCATGTTCCCCGTTGTGATGCACTTATGCCTTGCAACGGGGAACATGACAGAAGGTTTTGCCTCTCCTGCCTTTGTGTCTCTGTTTTGTCTCCCTGGAAGATGAAGAGACTGGACTGTAAACAACTCCAATTTTGGGCTTTAGCTTTCTCACTGTATGTTCAGGGGACAGTTGAACAGATAGGTACCATGCTGTCTGGGTCCAAATAACTTGGGGAGCCTGAGTTATGGAGAGTAAACCTATGACTAATCTTGTTTGCAGTTAACTACAGTTGGATCATGGCCAGATCCAAACAGAATGCCAGTCTGTGGATAAAATTTTGGTATCTTGGGTTCTTTTTGTTCTTGATTAGGTGTCAAAAACTTCTCATCAGTCAATATGCCAAGCCAACTTAAAACAAGGAAGATCATTTGTTTCACATATGTACCTCCAACACACACATTTTAATCATGCATGCAGCAAGTAGTAACAACCATTCAAAGCTGTTTGCTTTATGGGTTGTATTAAATATACATGACATGTTTATTTTTGGATATCTAATCTACATACATGTACTTGAACAACGTGAAAGAACACTGAATGTTGGACTTAAATATTAATATCTATGGAAAAAGGTATTTCTCTTGCACAAAACCTGAGAGCAGAATATTAAAATAAATGAATTGGGGAAAGAAGACATTGTGTTTTAAACTACTGTTTGTCATTTGCACTGCAAATTTTCTTATTTCTCAAAGCTGTATTAATTCAGTTACTATGTCTTGATAGAGTCTCAGTTGTCAGGAGTTTATACAAACTTGATAGTTAATGTACATCCCTGCACATCATTATCTTCAACACAGTATTGATTTAATAAACCATCTCAATCACCCAAGTGACTTTAGGTGATGTACAACATACTAAAACAACAAAACATGTAGAAAACAGTAATAAACAATATGTATCTATCTTATACAGAAAAGAAACATGAAGGAATAAGATCTTGATATCAGTAATTTCATTTATAGGAATTGCTTTTATTTTCACAGAGATAATTTGATGAGTCAATAGTTCAATAATTTAATTTTAAAATATGGATTAATGATCACTAAAAGGGAGAGGATGGTTTGAGAGCTCTTACCGCGGTGGCGCTGCGGGTTAAACCGCTGAGCTGTCGATCGGAAGGTCGGCGGTTCGAAACCACGCGGCGGGGTGAGCTCCCGTTGCTCGTCCCAGCTCCTGCACACCAAGCAGTTCGAAAACATGCAAATGTGAGTAGATTAATTGGTACCGCTTCGGCGGGAAGGTAACGGCGTTCCGTGTCGTCATGCTGGCCACATGACCCGGAAGTGTCCCTGGGGTCAAAACCAAGGCTTTCCAAGGCTTTGAAACGGAGATGAGCACCGCCCCCTAGAGTCGGACTCGACTGGACTTTACGTCAAGGGAAACCTTTACCTTTACCTACCCATGTGAAAAGTTAAATTTTCAGGTTTACAACTCAGCTCACCTAGAAGGCAGACTCCGTGTAGTAGGAGACATTATTACACTTGTTGTCTGTAATTCCTTTTTATTATTTATTACTCTTGCTCCTCTGTTTCTTCCCCTTCTGTTATCTTCCGTTCTGTCAAAATGAAGACATTAAGATCCTTGGTGCAAGGACTCTATAATGTTATTTATTTGACACCAGACTTACAAATCTTTCAAAGTGTCATTTAGCAGGCCTATGCATCAAGTATTAAAGCATAAGATTTGCATTCAGACACTTAAGGATCTTTCTAAGATAGCTGAGAAAACTCTTGAATGTTGCTGCTAGTTGTAATAAACACTACTGACATAGTAGGGCAACAGCGATGTTAGTCTATGGTGACAAAAAATCAGGAGTCCGGTAGCACATTATGTGACTAACAAATTTTATTAAAAGGCATAAGCTTTCATCTGATGAAGTGTTGCAGTTCACAAAACCTTATGCCTTTTAAAAATAATTGTTAATGATAAAAGGTACTATCAGACTTCTCCTGATTTTAAATGCTAACAACTTTCTCATTTAATGCTTTCTTACATTCATTTGTCCTTAGGTATGTTGATAGGATCCAGGATTTGATAGACAATTATTATAAACATCTTAACATGCAATAGTATCAACTATAGAATTCTGCTGTTGTTAAAATCAGAAAAGAAATAGGTTGGGCTACATGTGCCCAATCTCTGTGACAAATAGAAAAATTACACAATTAACCACAAGAGGGCAGCTGAAGCAATCCTATTAGAAAATAAGGAAGAAATTGACAGTTTTGTTGTTTATTCGTTTAGTCGCTTCCAACTCTTCATGGACCAGCCCACACCAGAGCTTCCTGTCGGTCATCAACACCCCCAGCTCCCCCAGGGACGAGTCCATCACCTCTAGAATATCATCCATCCATCTTGCCCTTGGTCGGCCCCTCTTCCTTTTGCCTTCCACTCTCCCTAGCATCTGCATCTTCTCCAGGGTGTCCTGTCTTCTCATTATGTGGCCAAAGTATTTCAGTTTTGCCTTTAATATCATTCCCTCAAGTGAGCAGTCTGGCTTGATTTCCTGGAGGATAGACTGGTTGGATCTTCTTGCAGTCCAAGGCACTCTCAGAATTTTCCTCCAACACCTCAGTTCAAAAGCATCGATCTTCCTTCGCTCAGCCTTCCTTATGGTCCAGCTCTCGCAGCCATATGTTACTACAGGGAACACCATTGCTTTAACTATGCGGACCTTTGTTGTCAGTGTGATGTCCCTGCTCTTAACTATTTTATCGAGATTTGTCATTGCTCTTCTCCCAAGGATTAAGCGTCTTCTGATTTCCTGACTGCAGTAAGCATCTGCAGTAATCTTCGCACCTAGGAATACAAAGTCTTTCACTGCTTCTACATTTTCTCCCTCTATTTGCCAGTTATCAATCAAGCTGGTTGCCATAATCTTGGTTTTTTTGAGGTTTAGCTGCAAGCCAGCTTTTGCACTTTCTTCTTTCACCTTCATCATAAGGCTCCTCAGTTCCTCTTCACTTTCAGCCATCAAAGTGGTATCATCTGCATATCTGAGATTGTTAATGTTTCTTCCAGAGATTTTAACTCCAGCCTTGGATTCCTCAAGGCCAGCTTGTCGCATGATGTGTTCTGCATACAAGTTGAATAGGTAGGGTGAGAGTATACAGCCCTGCCGTACTCCTTCCCAATCTTAAACCAGTCCATTGTTCCATGGTCTGTTCTTACTGTTGCTACTTGGTCGTTATACAGTTTCTTCAGGAGGCAGACAAGATGACTTGGTATCCCCATACCACTAAGAACTTGCCACAATTTGTTATGGTCCACACAGTCAAAGGCTTTAGAATAGTCAATAAAACAGAAATAGATGTTTTTCTGAAACTCACTGGCTTTTTCCATTATCCAGCGGATATTGGCAATTTGGTCCCTAGTTCCTCTGCCTTTTCTAAACCCAGCTTGTACATCTGGCAATTCTCGCTCCATGAACTGCTGAAGTCTACCTTGCAGGATCTTGAGCATTACCTTACTGGCATGTGAAATGAGTGCCACTGTTCGATAGTTTGAACATTCTTTCGTGTTTCCCTTTTTTGGTATGGGGATATAAGTTGATTTTTTCCAATCTGATGGCCGTTCTTGTGTTTTCCAAATTTGCTGGCATATAGCATGCATTACCTTGACAGCATCATCTTGCAAGATTTTGAACAGTTCAGCTGGGATGCCGTCGTCTCCTGCTGCCTTGTTATTAGCAATGCTTCTTAAGGCCCACTCAACCTCACTCTTCAGGATGTCTGGCTCTAGCTCACTGACCACACTGTCAAAGCTATCCCCAATATTGTTATCCTTCCTATACAGGTCTTCTGTATATTCTTGCCACCTTTTCTTGATCTCTTCTTCTTCTGTTAGGTCCTTGCCATCTTTGTTTTTGATCATACCCATTTTGGCCTGGAATTTACCTCCAATGTTTCTAATTTTCTGGAAGAGGTCTCTTGTCCTTCCTATTCTATTGTCTTCTTCCACTTCCGCGCATTGCTTGTTTAAAAATAATTCCTTATCTCTTCTGGCTAACCTCTGGAATTTTGCATTTAATTGGGCATATCTCCCCCTATCACTGTTGCCTTTTGCTTTCCTTCTTTCTTGGGCTACTTCTAGTGTCTCAGCAGACAGCCATTTTGCCTTCTTGGTTTTCTCTTTCTTTGGGATGTATTTTGTTGCCGCCTCCTGAACAATGCTGCCAACTTCTGTCCAGAGTTCTTCCGGGACCCAATCTACTAAGTCCAGTCCCTTAAATCTATTCTTCACCTCCACTGCATATTCCTTAGGAATATTAGTGAGCTCATATCTAGCTGATCTGTGGGTCTTCCCTAATCTCTTTAGTCTGATCCTAAATTGTGCAAGAAGAAGTTCGTGATCTGAACTACAGTCAGCTCCAGGTCTTGTTTTTACCGACTGTACAGATGTCCGCAACCTTTGGCTGCAAAGGATGTAATCAATCTGATTTCGGTGTTGTCCATCTGGTGAAGTCCATGTATAAAGCTGTCTCTTAGGTTGTTGGAAGAGAGTGTTTGTTATGCAGAGTGAATTGTCTTGGCAAAATTCTATCAGCCTATGTCCTGCTTCATTTTGTTCTCCCAGGCCATACTTACCTGTAATTCGAGGTGTCATTTGACTGCCCACCTTAGCATTCCAGTCTCCTGTGATGAAAATAACATCTCTTTTAGGCATGTTGTCCAGTAGGTGCTGCAGATCCTCATAGAACTGCTCTACTTCAGCTTCTTCAGCATTTGTGGTTGGGGCGTATATTTGGATCACTGTGATGTTAGATGGCTTGCCCTGAATTCGAATTGAGATCATTCTGTCGTTTTTTGGGTTGTATCCAAGCACTGCTTTAGCCACTTTACTATTAATTACGAAGGCTACTCCATTTCTTCTGTGGTCCTCTTGTCCACAGTAGTAGATCTGGTGGTCATTTGATGTGAAGTGGCCCATTCCAGTCCATTTCAGTTCACTGATGCCCAGAATGTCTATCTTTAATCTTGACATCTCACCAATAGCCACATCCAATTTGCCCTGGCTCATAGATCTTACATTCCAGGTTCCAATGGTGTGTTGATCCTTAGAACATTGGATTCGCCGTTCACCACCAGCACTGTCGGCCGCTAGCCGTCCTTTTGGCTTTGAGCTAGCTGCGTCACCACGTCTGGGGTTAGTTGAGCTCATCCTCTGTTCCTCCCCAGTAGCATTTTGACCATCTTCCGACCTGGGGGTCTCATCTTCCGATGGTATACCAACGTATCTCTGGTTGTACTGATCCATTTAGTTTTCACGGCAAGAATACTGGGGTGGGTTGCCATTACCTTCCCCAGGGATCGCATTTAGTCTGACCTCTCTGTCATGACCTTCCCATCTTGTGTGGCCCTTCACGGTTTAGCTCATGGCATCATTGAGGTGCTCAAGCTCCAGCACCACGACAAGGTAACGATCCTTTGCTGAAGGAAATTGACAGTAATGAAGCCAAAAAGCCTTGAAATATTGTAGGACAATCTAGTTAAGTATATTCATAGCTAAGAATTGCCCATGAAGATATCACATATGTGTAAATGTATATCATTAATCCACACATATCCTCTCCTCTAAGATTCTGTCCTAATTTTATTTATCTATTCAATTTTGCCACTGCCCATCTTCCCCAAAGGAGATAATGCATACATCCCATATCATGGTGCTGTTGTTAATTACTTTTATTGTTACTATTAATTATTTTTTACCTGTTCTTCCCTAAGAACCCAAAAGTGGCTGCATAGAAATGATTATAGAAACTTCTCAATAATTGCTACACAGATCTTCCTTTTTATATCCTGGCACATTCTATAGCAAAAAATGTTCTTTGTGACAGGTTTCCTGAATGTTTCAAATTATATTTCACTGAAGCTTCAAATTAATTCCCAGAATTGTAACTACCAGAGTTGCAATGAATGTGTAGAACTGGCTAGGGGGTTATTTATGAAATAAAATACAGTCTCACTTTTCCAACAAGTGTCGCAATATGTTTACTGTAACGTGTTATTTTTGGAACTCTGTTTAAATAGCTTTTTAAAAAAATAAAGATTTTTACTTTGTTATATGATTGGCATCAGTTCTCACAAGAACACATCTTGTAAAAGTAAAATAAGGCTACTACTTTCAACAGTGGGCCACCTGTGAAATTGCATGTTTCTATATCTGTTTTCATTGTTAACAAAGATTATGAAATTAGGGGAACATTTGCATTGATTGCCCTTTTAGACCAAGCAATAATTCAGTTATTTAGGAAAATATAAGAAAATTAAAAGCAAACAATAGTGAAACAATGTTATCTAAAATCGACATCAAGAGTGAAAACAGAGTAACATACAAAAAGAAAACACAGGAAAATAAAGCAGTGGGACAATCTAAAATTACTGAAAGCAGTCATAAAATACTGGGGAGCGCATAAAGGACTCATACCACAAATGCAACATAGGAGCACCTGCAGAGAAGATTTTCAGACAGCTGCCACAACTGAAAATCCTTTCTGTGATAGCCATTTGCCTCAACTTAGGGGCAAAGATGTTTAAATTAAACCTAACATTTAGACTAGGGTTAAATGGCAACCAGTGCAGGTAGCAACACAGAATAAAAGTGAAGGAAGTGTTGGGCTAAGTCTAGGGAAAACTAGGTTCAAATCCACCCACAGCATGGAAATGCACTGAGTGACTTTTGGCCATCTCTCAAATCCACCCCACCTGGTTGCTGGGGAAAAATAAGAGGAAGGAGTGCTAGTTACACTGGCTTGAGCTCTTGGAGGAAAGGTAGCATAATCAAGCTTACAAATACAGTAAACATATTGCAACACCTTTTTTTTTTCTTTTGAAGCCTGTTATTTAGAGGTAGTGGAACAAACCTGCAAAGCAAAAACAAATGCCATCGTTTGGACAAACAGAAATGCTAGGATGCAAGCTGAAAGTTTTATAAAAGATTACAGCTGCCTGTGTTCCTTTGCCTTGTTTGTCAGATAAACTCTTTAAATGTTATTTCTTTACCTATTTTATTAGATACCATAAGGATCAAGGCTACAGAGTGCTGACTCTTTACAGAAAACAATGTAAAAATTAAAGATTATACCTCCATTCTAGGAAATTTGGGAGGAACTAGCTCTGTGACAACATATGCTGACTTCAGGTACAAAAGATTTAGAGAAATGAATAGCTGCAACATCTTTTGTATACTTTACTACTTTGAACAATATTGTTTTTAAAGAACTGGGTAAGAAACTTAAAATTGAATTAAAAGCAAAAGCGAACCATGCTTTTGGCTGAGGGGTAGGGAATTGGAATGGGAATTGTATTATTATTTTGTAAAAGCAAGAAAATGATCTGAGGAAATCCCCCAGTGCTTATTAACCTTGTATGTTTTCAATAGCTGGGAATTAGACAAAGTGGCACCTCAGAGTGTCTTGTCTCAGGTTGATTGGCAATTTGTTCCCTGAATCTTTTTGATACACAAATTACAGTGTCAGTCCCAAAAATCATTTAACTATAGTAAACAGCTGCAAGTCTTAATACTGTACAGAAAAATGACTAGAGCATAAAATAAAAAAAAGATGGCCAATGATTATTTAGAGTAAGGGTAATTAAGCAGTGGGAAGAAGCTGGCAAAAGGAAGATCAAGTTTGAAAATGGCCATATCAGGCTGGATGTTGTGGAGAGAACATTCCAGGAAGAATTCCCTCGTGCATCCCTATGGGAGAGGCTACTGGGCAACAGTTTGGGATGTTGCTTCCCCACTGCTACCCACGCCACCACCTGTCCCTCCTAGTCACATGACCTACTGTGGAGTATATGCAGCCTGCCCCATGTTTTCAATATGTATACATTGAACACACAGGGACTCAACACAAGAGGCGAAACATAATTGCAACACAATACTGCATTACCAGAAAATGCTCATTTGACCACTGCAGGTAAAGGGGTTGAAAAGAAATCTAGAAGTTATGCTTTCCCTGCCTTGTTTGAAAAATAAATCATCAGCCTCTCAGCACTGAAGCAGTGTCACTGATATAGGAAGGGTGATTATTTTTTTTGGCCCAGGGATTTCAAGGAGGGGGGAGGGAAAGGTTAAGTAAAAAGTTGCTAAGCCTAGTACTGTAGAAGTTTAACACACCAATTCACCTGGATATTTCAGTTTGTAAAATATCCAATATCTCATAGCCAAATCTGCAGCATGTCTGGAAAGGAAGCTACCAAAAAAAAATAGGGTGGGGTGGGGGAGGAATCATGCAAGGCAGACGTTACTACCCTGTATGTTGTATACAATGCACAGTAGCTGAATTCATATACAACATGCAAAGCCAGCACCAAAAAAACACAGTACAAGATGTAAACTCTTTCAATGAAACAAAAGTAGGAAGCAATTGAAAGTAAGGGAGATAAGAAGACTTCTCTGCTTTAGAGTCAAAACAAGTTAAAAAAAAGGCCTCAATTTTCCTCTGTGGGAAAAAGTCTACCCAGACAACACTTTCCTTTGAAACTAGTTTGGATATAGTAAGAAGATACTCCAAAATAAACTTGCTGCAGTCCATGAGGATCCCCAAATGCAGAATTAAACAATACATTTTTTTTAGAAAAAGCAAGAATGACATTCACAAGTTTGAATTCCTCAGAACTTTTATCACATCAAATAGCATAAAATAATAGAAGGGAAAAAAGTCCAATAATTAAGACTTGGGGTCATGAAGCCTGCAGTTTAGATTCAGTGTAAAGATAAAAACTTCAGATTGAGTTAGTCATAAGTAGGTGTTAAAGATTTCAGTGTACATCAAGTATTACGGAACAAAGAAACAATGGCTGATTCCCATAATTCAGGAATCTGAAAGACCAGCTATTTTGGTCTCTCATTTTAGGCAAAATAATGAACAACAGGCAAGGAAAATGAGTAAAGAAAATGGAGGGGAATCAAAATGTGTCCTGTCCAAAGAGGAAAAAAAATAAAAGATGTGTGAATGTGCACTTTGGCTATAATTCATCAGTTAATAGAGACATGAATATACAAAAAGGCAGAAGTGCAATTGTAACTTACTGTCCAAAAGGGTTATTACAATATTTAAAAATGGGATACAGATGCATATAAAACACAACTGTTTTTCAAACATGTTCCTATAATTCATTTATTGAATTTATATAGCTGCCCATCGTGATTCAGCAAAATTGGTCTTGTGATATTATTACACAGCTTCTTGGGATCCATTTGTTCCCCTGCACTCTGGTCATTTATGGCCTTGCAAGTCTCGGGGTTGATGCTGGCTGCTTAGTGGCAACAGTAAAAGTTTTGAACAATCTAATTAATAGCAATATGTTTATCCATGTTATTAATTTACTAATAATTAAAGATTGGATGGATTCCTGCAACATGATGAACTATAACAACAGGCTGGTTGTTGTGGGGAAAATAGGAGGCAGGAGTATTGGGTCTGTTCGCCGCCTTGAGTTATTTAAAAATAATAAAGGTGGGATATAAATAAATAAGCAAGCAAGCAAGCCATGGTTTTCAAGTTACAATGGCTGAGTTCACACAACCAAAGGAATGGCATTATGACTTACAGAAATGTGTGAATCCACCTGTAGAATGAAGATTGTAACTTGTCCTTCTCATAATATGGAATAATGAAATGTTATATTATTATGCACACTTACTTGAATGTGGGACCACAATCCTATATACCAATATCTAGATTTAACCATAATCTGACTTTTGAGGACATAGAAATGAAACTGCTCTTAAGTTTAACTGCCTTTAAATAGTGAACAATTTAAGATGAATCACCTTGCCGACTTTGGGTGATCTTGAATAACTAAGCAAGGTAGGACTTGGTTAGTACTTGATTAGAAGCCTTCAAGAAATACTTGGTCTGTAGACTAGGTTGGGAAGTAAAAAAAAAAATCCTGGGAGAAGACAATGGCAAACCATTTCCCATATACTCTCTAGGTGTTGAGTTCAACTCACAGGAGTATTTAATATAGATGATAAGCTAGAAACTACCATTTTGACATTTATCAAAACAGCATGATACACAAGGGAGTCTTGTGACACACTAATACCTAAAGTATTATGAAAAAAAAATTAAGGAGGTATGTAATGGTAAAGCAGGAAGGGGAAACCATTTGTTGAACACACTTAGCTTGGGCAGTGAGCCAAGTGCCACTTGATTTTGGAGGCGGGGCAAAGCCAGTACATGGAAGAATGAGGAGGGTACAGTTGTCCACCTGGATTCTGAATGGGAGGGCTGCAACATTTTAACTTCATTCATAGTCTAGCACCTAAATCAATGATTAGATCTGGCTTCCAAAGAGAAGCATGCAGCATAATATTGGTCTCATTTGCATGTGGCACTAAGCCACAGTTCTTAAACTATTTTTAAGACACAAAACACTAAGCCATAAACTATTATTTCAGTCCACACAGTGTTAAGCTAAACATTGTTTGTGGTTTGCTGTGTTCTGTGAACCCAGGCATTGGTTATAACCCGATTCTTTGATATTTTTGCAAATTTATCCAGTAAACCATGAATAAGCAAATATTTGGGGTAGTATGGTAAGTAAATCCAAGATTTACGAATTAGGCTAGCTAAAACCACAGCCTTAAGGCAACATGTAAATATAAACGTATTTCGTTTTGGCAAAGGACAGCTGCTTGGTGTTTTCGTCCTTTTCTAGCTTGAGTATTTTTCTTATACTCAGCTGGGAGAAAGCGTTTAACAAAAACAAGAGAACTGAGCACGGCTATGATGGGTGACACGCACGTAGCAAAGAGTATTTCAGAGTTCAATCCTAAGCACTCCGCGGAACAAATTCCCTTCGACCCAGGGGGAATCACGTCCGGTCAACCATGCAGAGGTCATTCGCAGATCACCAGGGTCTAAGGAAAAAACAAAATATTGCGCCAGCCAATAAACGAAGCCAGAATTCCCTCCGAAGGTGTCAGGTTTCACCGCGCCAACTTGGACTGGACCTGCTACCACCAATAAAGCTGCCGCAGGATTTCGACTCTGCAGCCGCGGCAGAACGTCTACAGGATTTCGTCCCAAAACAAGGAGGTCCAAGTGGGGGAGCTGTCGATTTCCTTTTGCTTCAAGGCGAAATCCTGCAAAACTGCCACGATTCTGCTGCATACCGTATAGTAGCAAGCAAACGCCACGTTCGGTTAGGCGATGGGGTCGGTACTAAGCAGCGACGGACGGGAGACGGCGAGGACGCCGGGTGCTGGCGGCTCCCAAGGCCGTATCCAGTTCCCACAACCGTCAGGTGGAGCTGGAGACGTGCAAGAGCAGCAACTTCCTTCTTTTGACTGCGCTATCTGCTTGGAGGTGCTCGACCAGCCCGTAAGGACCAGGTGCGGCCACGTGTAAGTCCAACTTCTCTGAGTTAGCTCAGGTTGGGAGGCGGGGGCTGAACCTTGGTCCTGCTCTGAGAAACTTGTGTTGGAGGAAGTACAGCTTGTCCTCCTCTCCCGTTCACATCTAAAATGTTTGTTTCTATTTACGTCCGCAGTACTTTCTAGCGCAAACTTACTGGAAGTAAGTCCCTCGTGTTACTGAGCAGCAAAATTCGGTATGAACATGTAACGATTTCTCTTAAAACCAAAAGACGAAAAAAGATGTTCATCCGTTTCTTACATGCGGTGGGACTGCGTTTAGCTTCACTTTTGGTTCAGATAAGCTCCATGGTGGTTTTGGTTTTTAAGGAAGAGCATTTACCTCGAGGATGGCATTCGAAAACACAAAAGTACCTTTTGTTTTGCCGAAAAAGAAAGAAGGAGCTTACTAAATTTGAATCGAACAATGATGTTGAAACAGGTTGATACGTTCCTTTGATTCTTTTTTAATACTTTGGTAACAAACTAAACACGATGTTCTGGCAGAGCAGAAGTAACATACTTTGTATAGTAGTAATCTTGATTTAAATAGAGTGTTTATATTTTGAAAGGGAAATAATTTTTATATTTGAGTCACCTGACCCGGCAGTATACAAATAATGTAACATAAATAATAATACTGTATTAGATGCTTTCCCAAAGGAGAATTAGTCAAAACCCACATCTTTTACTTAAGTTTCAGCAAATCTGTAATGATCCCTCCCCCATTTTATAAATTAATTTCTTGATGAACAGCCTAATTTTCCTTTCAGGTAAATAAAGTAATTAAATATTGAATAATTAGCAACTTAATATACATTGCTTACTCTACCCTTTTCTCTCCCAAGATATTTAAGCAAGAGTCAGACCTTTTAAATATCTGAATAAAAATCTGTGGATCATTCCTCATATTGCAACAACTGTTGCTTCTTTTCAGGTGAAATTCAGGTGATTCATATTGTAGACATAACATAACATTGGGCAGTGGGAAATTTGCATTACCCTCAGTGGCCTCATTTAGACAGAAGAGTGAATCCGTGGATTGGCTGACATGAATGGATTTCATGATGACAAGCTCCCAATTTTGTATGACATTCTGGCTCGATCAAATGGATTTCATGGGTTGCCCTATTAAGATGTCAGAGTAATTATGGTTTGCATTGATTAGAAAGCTGTGGCAGAGAAAACATCCAAACTGAAAGGGGCATGGTAGTCAAAACATTATTTGGCCAATCAAGCAGATTAAGATACGTGAGGTTTTTTTAGATTAAGATACGTGAGCAGATTAAGATTTATGTGAGTTTTTTTTTTCTCTTCTCAGAAAGATGATGCTTTTACTACAGGATTTGCTATCTGGCAAGAGCCATCTAAAGATTTTGGTATCCACTCTAAAGCTACGCTGGATGAGTAATTTGATTATAAAATTTGTAAATGACATTTTTGTGGCACGTACCATATGTAATAATGCATATATATGTATGTATGTATGTATGTCATTATATGTATTAGTATGTTAGATTTTAATATACTGTGCAGTGCTGTTGTGCTGATTAGGCTCTTACTGGAGTCCATATCATTCAAGAGACCTGCCATATCAAAGGCCATAAGCAATTGACATGATTGATTCATCATTCAAACTGAGAGACCTTTCTAGAATCCTTTGCAGTGTTCTGAAACCAAGTGGTTTGTTTATTTCATGCTGCTTGGGCAGCAAAAATCTTCTATATGGCAAATAGAATGGCAAAATCCGATTCTACAGCTATGTGTATGAGGTGTACAAGAAATGACAACTCATAGATAAGATCTGCAATGTGTATTTATTAAGCTTCTACTGATTGCATCAAATATATGCATATTATTTGCAACTGGTTGAACTTAGAGGCAGCAGGATTTTTATGGTCTGATGCAGCCTTTCTCAACTTTTTGACCCTGGAGGAACGCTTGAAATACTTTTCAGGCGTTGAGGAAGCCCTGCACATTCAGGCTCAAATATAGGCCAGAAGTTACAAAATTATTCTATTTGTTTCATGTGTAGGCCTGTATATATGCATTAACAGTGTTCTTAAACTAAAAATAGAGAATGGAACTTACCTCTTTAATGTGAAGTTGCCCAAATTTGAAATAATTTTTTAAATAAATCATGATCTCCCAGGGAACCCCTAGTGACTTCTTGCGGAACCCTGGGTGAGAAACCCTGGTCTGATGCTTTCTCATGCAGCTGTACTTTGCCAAACTAGTTAACTCTGGTTCATTTTTTAAACAACACTTACCTGATAAACAACAGTGGAACACTTTCTTTGAATTAATAAAATAGAATATTGGTTATCAGCTGTAGCTGAAAAAACATATTTGAAACAATAATTCTAATGCAATAAAAAGCCCCAGAAAATACCTTGTTTGCAATACATGTACAAACCTTGCAAGTAAATATTAAAAGAACATTTATAGGAATCTTATCAATTTAAAACTGGATGTAAATAGTGGAAGTAGAATTAGTAGAAATGGAAGACATTTCCATTAGTAAACGTGATTGCAAGAATACTGAGGTCCAGTATTAATACTGGTAGTCAAAGAGGTAGATCCATGGAGCTCAGTGTGACTTCAAGAGGCTTTAGAGTTTTTCCATTCATAATCCAAATCATACACATATCACGTATTTCAGTCTAGAAGTTAAGAGTTTTAAAATGAGGTAGAAAGTGAGATAGAATTGATACTCACCTCACAGGGTTGTTGTGGAAAAATAGGAGGAAGGAGTATTAGGTATGTTTGCTGCCTTGAGTTATTTATAAAAATAAAGGTGGTATAAAAATTAAATAAAAAATAATTAAACATTTTGAAACACACAATATAATTTTGTCAAGTTTTATGTTCAAGTAATAAGACAAAGAGATTTATGTCTAGGTTCAAATATAGGTTCAAGTCTACCCTCAATGAGAACCAGTTTGGTGTAGTGGTTAAGGTATCAGGCTAGAAACTGGGAGACTGTGAGTTCTAGTCCTGCATTAGGCACAGAGCCAGCTGGGTGACCTTGGGCCAGTCCTCCTCTCTCAGCCCTAGGAAGGAGGCAGTGGCAAACCACTTCTGAAAAACCTTGCCAAGAAAACTGCAGGGGCTTATCCAGGCAGTCTCCAAGAATTGGACACAATTAGGTAAAGGTAAAGGTTTCCCTTGACGTAAAGTCCAGTCGTGTCCGACTCTAGGGGGCGGTGCTCATCTCCGTTTCAAAGCCTTGGAGCCGGCGTTGTCCATAGGACACTTCCAGGTCATGTGGCCAGCATGACTCACGGAACGCCGTTACCTTCCCGCCGAAGCGGTACCAATTAATCTACTCACATTTGCATGTTTTCGAACTGCTTGGTGTGCAGGAGCTGGGACGAGCAACGGGAGCTCACCCCGCCGCGCGGTTTCGAACCGCCGACCTTCCGATCGACAGCTCAGCGGTTTAACCCGCAGCGCCACCGCGTCCCCACAGGACACAATTAAACAGATTAAAAAAAACCAGGAATATGATTCCTTCAGGTAATGAATCATTCTATACTTGAGGGTTTGTGTACTAATTTTCAAAATTTATTTTTAAGGAAGAAGAGAGCTGATAGGGGTCAGTCTCATTATCAAAAACCTACAATATTTCTTAACATTGTTATAGGACTAGAGTGTAAATCACATTTCCTCAACTTGGTGTCATCTCCAAGACAGACAGCTAGTTAAAGGGCATCCTGATGGCACCTTTTGTTTTGGATATCAGTATCTAATTTCTAAGACTTTCTGGGGTAAATTTGATCAGACTGATCTAATCCAATCAGGGAGCCAAAAAGCTTTCTTGAGGTTTCTTTTCATTCCTTTTGAAAGCTCCTTAAAGTGGAGTCCTTGTTGTTTTCTTGCAGTTGTTTCATTGCCAGACTAAGCAACATCATCAGTGCAATCAGTTTGCACTGAAGATGTTGTCTAGTCTGGCAATGAAATGTCTGCAAGAAAGCAACAAGGCTCAGAGAACACCAATGACTCCACAGTTTAACTCTGAGCTACAAATATTCTCTTCAATTGGCTCCTTAAAGTGCTTCTGTCCAGGCACTCCCTCCGGGGGCGGGGGGGAGGAGAGAGGTGGGGGGTACACCTCCTTTGGTGCCAGTAACAGGAGGCAGAAACCTCAGTTCTCTGATCCCATGGAGCAATCACTCTAGAATCAGAGGACTGACACCAAAGGAGCCATAAAGGGCGGCGGCTGCTCTCTCAATAGGCTGAAAGCTGGTTGAGGACAATGTTGTGCATTCATGGTGGGTGGGATGTCTTTGAGCCAGAGCAAGCAGGATGTGGCAGTGAGGCCTGAATGAACATACTGACCCCTTTGTCCTAATCCGTCCTAATCCATACTGACTCCTTTGTCCTAATCCAATCCCAGAGCTACATGTATCCTCCTAACTGATAATGTATTTTTTTCTTATTTTATACATCAGCAAAACATTGGAAATTTAAAAGGAAACAGCATAAGAAACAAATACAGGGAAAAATAACCAGGCAAGAGCAAAAAGAGAGCAACCAATACATTATTTGGATGCATATATAAATACATTTCTAAGATTTAGGTAAAGGTAAAGGTTTCCCTTGACGTAAAGTCCAGTCGAATCCAACTCTAGGGGGCGGTGCTCATCTCCGTTTCTAAGCCTTGGAGCCGGCGTTGTCCATAGGACACTTCCGGGTCATGTGGCCAGCATGACTCACGGAACGCCGTTACCTAGTTCTAAGATTTAGGAGATGTACTAAATTTTAAATCCATGCTAAATTCGTATTATTTTGTTAAGACTGACATACTTAGGAATTATGTGATTAGTGTAGCTGAACTAGGCTTATATGGTTTCATGACAGATTTATCATGGCTTAGTGTTAGCAGTGGTTAAGGCACTCACCTAATGAATATGACCCAAGAACACTGCAAACTAGTCAACTCTGTTTTACCAGTCCCTTTCTTGTTTGGTTAATATTCCAACAACATTTGCATTAGTTAGCCAGATGGCTTTTTTTCCCCCCCCTCCTCCCAGCCACTTTGTTTTCAAGAAGGCTTCGCATTCTCCCTGGCAGAGAAAAAGAAAATGAAGAAGCAGAAATTAGGGCAACTCTATTTTGTAAAAGGTCCTGCACTGTTTTCCTGAAGACCAGGTTCAGGCATCACATTAAATTAAGGCTGGCCTTGTTGCCAGTAAGAAAGAACTGTAGTTAATAATTTTGGCTGATAATGTCTGACCTAATCAAAAACTAAGCTTGTTTTCAGGTCCAGATGGCATAGTAAGCAAACCGGGACAGTAATGTTTAGTGCATCAATTCACAAATCATGCCAGACCAGTATTTTCTTTCCCATAGTTTGTTGAATAAAATGTACTTGCAGAGTCATAAATTATGATTTACAAACTATAGTGTCTGGATATACGCATAACACTAAATTGAGCCAGATAATCAACACTATGGCTTGCCATGAAGTGTGAAGATGGTGCAAAAATGGAAAAATAGTGGTGGGTGAATCATGGTTGATTGCATAGCATGATGTGTAAACCCAGGCCTGATAATTCTCAGGTTTGACATTTTGTCATTTTCTGCAGTACAGGATGGTTTTCCATAGTCAGAGTTATTGCCAACTTTATTTATATTCTGAACACCCCAAATGTAGAGAGTAAGGAAGATTACCTAGATGAAGATATGCAGGAACCGTTAGCTAAGCAAAAGAAGCTGAAGTATTTTTTTAAGTCCAGAACTACAAGGTAACATTTGGAAGCAACTGAGGCAGACACCTCCCTAAGGAGGAGGAGGAGGTGCAGCACAATCAAACTTGCAAGATTGTTGTTATTGCCAATCTCAATAAAAGTAGTTTTAATCTTCCCATGGAGTTGATTTCCTGCTCTGGTCTACCTAATGGGGCTGGCACCAAATAACATCTCTGTTTACCCTTAGTTGATTTGGTTAATTTTTGTCTATTGACTAAACGTGGATAAATTTTTGTCTATTGACTAAATGTGGAGCGGCAGATTCCAGAGCAGCGGATCCTGTGCCAGAGCCTCCTGGTGGAAGACTTTGGTGGGGAGGCGGTGGGCCTTTACAGTCCTGGGCCCCTTACTGAAGGCCTTTAGATGGGAAATCCCTTAGATGGGGAAGTAGTTCAGAGTGTGGGTGCGGGTCATTCCCCAACCTGCCCAGAGACGGCAGGGAGCTAAGAGGGTCCCTCCAGTGTGTGTGTGGTACTCCCCTCTGAGGGTGAGAGACATGGGGGGGGGGGGTCCAGAGTTGTGTGCCTGTGTGTGAGAGTGTGAGAGAGTGTTTACCCCCTCTGTGAGAGATGGGGGGACAGGAATGGGTGGGTGCCTCCCCATTGACCAGTGAGAGAGGCTGAGCGGGGCACAGGGAGAGTGTGAAGAGCTTTGGCTAGGCCCCTGCAGTGCCGAGAGCGTGAGCTGGTGTGCTGTGGGGCCGGCCACTGCCCGGCCTTTGATTGAGTTTTGAGGATGTGTGAGTGGAGGAGGAGACTCTTATTTCCATCCAGGGTTTCTGGAGGTCTGGGAGTGGAGGCAACCGGGCCTGGAAATTCTGGGGGCTATAGGGCGGGGAGTGCCATCGAGGTGGTGATGGGTCGGGGATGTTATGACAGGAACTGGAGGGCGGGCCATCTTTGGGGAAGACGCCCCCGGTGTTTACTACCGGTGGCGTGTTCCGGCCCTCCGGGTTCAGACCCAGGCCCTGGACAGCAGATCCTTGAGGGCCCTGGTCTCCGGCTGCTGCTGCTTAACGCCAAGTCAGTTAACAACAAAGCCCCCCTCATATGCAATTTGATCGCAGAGGAGGTGGCAGACCTGGCATGTATCACCAAGACCTGGCTGGGCTCAGAAGGGGGGTAGCCCTTTCGGAAATGTGCCCAGCTGTGTTTCAGGTGTGGCACCAGCCGAGATACCAGGGTAGGGGAGGAGGAGTGGCTGTTGTCATCCAAGAGTCTCTGGTTGTCATGCGCTGCCTCCCCCTGAATAACAGTCAGACACTGTCTTGCGAATCAGACTCTGGTTTATTGCAGGGCAGGTACAGCGTTGGTAGAAAAAAGCTGAGAGTGACAGGAGCGCGCCGGTGCGGGGTTTAAATACCCCGCGCCGGTCAGCGCCCCCTCGCTCACGGTCACGTCACCCCCCTTTGTCCCATGCGTTGCCCTGGGTGAGGGTTTCCGGGATCGCCCATCATCAGGTTTCCATTCGTCTGCTGATTGCTTTCAGCTGGGCGATCCCCGTTGTATTGCCGCTGATGGTTTGGGTGGCTCCGTGATTCATTTGGCTATTGTTTGTTGGCCGTTAGTCGTTGTAGGTTGATGGCTACTTAACTTGTACCCCTTCACCTATTTCCTTGTCATTGTCATGAGTGCCATTGCGCTGATGACTTTAGCTCAACGGCACTCATGACATACTGCCCCCTTTCCGAATAGTGTTCTCCCCCGGGTTTCTGGGTTTTCCCCGTGGAGCTGTCAAAACGCCACATTTTTTTTTTTTTTTTTTTTCAAAGTTCCCGCCGGAGTAGTTGTCGCCCCTCCCTTTGCTCCTCCCTCTACCACGTGCCTTCCCAGGGTGTGTCCATGGTGCGCATGCTCGGGTTCTGACCTGGCGTGCGCATGCTCCAACCACACCCTGTTTGTTTGGCTCAGTTCGGCGAGGCGAGAGGCGTGGCTGGTCGGGTGCTTCTCAGCTCCAGGTAGGGCCCTTCTTTTCTTATTTAGAGTGCGTCGCCTTTGTTGTGTCTCCTGGGCGTTGCCCCCAGGTTGCCCTGTTGACTTGCTTGCCACTCCCCCGCGGCCGGGGGGCGGGGGGAGGGTGCTGGCGATCGTTTGTCACCACCCCGTGGGCCCGGGGCGGGGGGAGTGAGTCCCGGGGGGGGGAAGGTCCACCCAAGTCGCGGGCTTGGGGGGGGCCCTTTCCCTTGGGGCACGGGAGGCGGGGGGAGGCTTGCGGGGGGGGGTTTGGTTTTGCTGACCTTGGTTGCGGTTTGTCGGGGTATGCCCGGTGAAATGCTCTGGTCAGGTCAGGCGCGTTAACGTTGTGCGCCGCCACCCATTCCGGGTGGGGGAAGTGTTTCCACCTGACCAGATAGTGTAGAGTTCCTCGTTGCTTGCGGGAGTCGAGGATGTCCCTTATCTCGAAGTGGTGTTGCCCGTCGATCATAAGCGGTGCGGGCTGTGGCGTGCTTGGGTGCCATCGGGAGGTGGTTGCCAGTTTTAGGAGGCTGGTGTGGAACACCGGGTGGAGCCTCCGGAGGTTGTGTGGCAGGTCCAGGCGTATCGCTACCGGGTTCACTATTTGCGTGACTCGGAACGGCCCGATGTACTTAGGCCCCAGTTTTTTCGAGGGTTGGGTTGACTTTAGGAACTTGGTGGATAGATAGGCCATATCCCCCGCCTGGAACGTCGGTTGTTGGCGCCGGTGCTTGTCGGCCTGCTCTTTGTAAGCAGCCTGTGCCTCCTTCAGCGCCGCCGTGATTACTGGCCATGCTTCCGCGATCTTCCGTCCCCAGTCGCTGGCGTCCACCTGTGGTTCCGGGGGTTGAGGTAGCTCCGGTATGGGGACGAAGTCGCGCCCCGAGACTACTTCGAACGGAGTTTTCCCCGTGCTCGTGTGGACGGCGTTGTTGTATGCGACTTCGGCGAACGGGAGCAGTTCAGCCCAGTCGTCTTGGTGGTAGTTCGTATATGATCGTATAAATTGCTCTAAGGTGGCATTAAGAACCTCAGTGGCTCTGTCCGTCTGCGGATGCCAAGCCGTAGATAGGGCCTGTTGGGTCCCCGTCAGCTTCAGGAAGGCCCGCCAGAATTTGGAGGTGAACTGTGTGCCCCTGTCGGTCACCACACGTGCGGGACATCCGTGTAGCCTGTACACGTGGATGAGGAAGAGTTTGGCTAGCTGTTGTGAGGATGGGACCGACGTGCAGGGGATGAAGTGGGCCTGCTTTGAGAAGTAGTCCTTCACCACCCAAATGGCCGTTTTCTTCTGGCTGGGTGGGAGGTCCACTATAAAATCCATAGAGATTTCCTCCCATGGGCGGGAGGGTTCTGCCACCCGTTGCAATAGTCCCGCGGGTTTGCCTGGTGCCCGTTTGGCCCTAGCGCACGTTGGGCAGGACGCCACGTAGGTTTTTACGTCTCGCCTGAGCGCGGGCCACCAGAATTGGCGCCGTGTTAGGTGTAGGGTCTTGAGGAACCCAAAGTGTCCCGCTTGCTTGGCGTCGTGTGACCTATGCAAGATCGCCTGGCGTTGCGAGTCCGGGACGTAGATTCTGCCTTCCCCCCATGCCAGGTCTTGCGCCATCGTTACCTTGTCGGGGTTCGCCAGGAACCAGGGGTCGGTTTTGAGGGCGGCGGCGAGGTCCGTGCGCATTCCCCCTGGTAGTTGCGGTTGGCTTCTTTCCGTCGCCGGTTGTCCCGCCGTCGGCTGCGCCGTAGCGTCGAGCTGCCTCCGTGCGCCGCTTCGGGTGGTCACGGCCATCCCCAGTTGCGAGGCGGATAGGACCGTCCCAATGGTGTCTGGGGCGGGCTCTTCGTCTTGGGGCAGTCGGGAGAGGGCGTCGGCCAAGAAGTTCTTCTTGCCCGGCATGAACTTCAGCTGGAAATCAAAGCGGCTGAAGAATTGGGCCCATCGGACCTGTTTTGGGCTAAGGCGTCTAGGCGTTCGTAGGGCCTCGAGGTTCCGGTGGTCCGTCCAGACCTCGAATGGTTGGGTGGCTCCCTCGAGTAGGTGTCGCCATGTCTCTAGTGCCGATTTCACCGCGAAGGCTTCTTTCTCCCAGACGTGCCATCGCCTCTCTGTCTCGGAGAACTTCCTTGACAGGTAGGCGCATGGTTTCAGGAGCCCCGTGGAGTCTTTTTGTAGCAGGATGGCTCCCAGGGAGAAGTCTGAGGTGTCGGCTTGGACCACGAACGGCCGTTCTGGGTCCGGGTGCGCGAGGATTGGCTCCGTCGTGAACAGCGCTTTCAGCTTGTCGAATGCGGTCTGGCACGCGGGAGTCCAATTCAGCACTGTGCCTGGGTTCTTGGCGCGTCGGGTGTTCCCCACCCCTTTGGTTTTGAGGAGGTCCGTTAAGGGGAGGGCTATCTCAGCGAACCCCCGGGCGAATGACCTGTAGAAATTCGCGAATCCCAGGAAGCTCTGTAGTTGCCGTCTGTTGCGGGGCCGCTCCCAGTTTAGCACCGCTTCGACTTTTGCGGGGTCCATTTCGATGCCGTCCCCGGAGATTCGATACCCCAAATAGTCTAGGCGCTCTTTGTGAAACTCGCACTTTGTAGGCTTCGCATAGAGCTGCGCCCTTCTGAGCTTGTCGAGGACTTGCCTGACTAAGGTTACGTGTTCCTCGTGTGTTTTTGTGTAAATAAGGACGTCGTCGATGTAGACCAGGACCCCTTTAAACAGATGTTCATGCAGTACCTCATTGATGAGCTGCATGAACACCCCAGGGGCCCCCGCGAGTCCGAAGGGCAGTACCTTGTACTGGAAAGCGCCTAGGGGGCAGTTAAACGCCGTCTTCCATTCGTCCCCCTCCCTGATTCGGATGCGATAGTACGCCTCGCGAAGGTCCAATTTGGAAAAGACTTTGCCCGTGGACAGGTGGGCGAGCATGTCCTTCACCAGGGGTAAGGGATATTTGTTGGACAGGGAAGCCGCGTTTAGGCCCCGGTAGTCGGTACAGAGCCGTAGGGTCCCGTCTTTCTTCTCCCGGAATAAGACGGGGGCTCCGACCGGTGAGCATGCTGGCTCTATGAATCCCCTGTCTAGGTTTTTATCGATGAACTCCCGGAGGGTTGCCATCTCCTTCGGGGTCATCGAATAGATCTTTGGTCTAGGTAAGGGGACGTCGGGCAGTAGATCGATCCGGCAATCCGTCTTGCGGTGGGGGGGTAGTTGGTCCGCCTCTGCCTCTCCGAAGACCTCGGAGAAGTCGGCGTATTGTTCTGGTAGGTCTGCTGTGGTAGCGGCGTTGTCTTGTGTGGTCGCCTCCGCTCGTCCTACCGTGGGGTTGCTTTTGCCAGCTGGTACTGGTGCTCGATACTCGCCGTCGCCGAATGTGAAGGTGCGGGTCGCCCAGTTGATCCGCGGGTTGTTTTTCGCGAGCCATGGCATCCCCAGGACTGCAATGGGCCGTCCGATGGGCGTGACTACGAACGATGTGCGCTCGGTGTGAGTGCCCATTTGCAGGGTGACCGGCTCGGTTTGTAGCGTGGCTGGTTTTCCTCCCGCTGTAGAGCCGTCCAGCTGGTGGAATGCCAGCGGCGTGGGGAGGGGGAAGCAGCGGAGGTCGAGTTTGGCGACTAGGTCGGGGTGGATGAGGTTTTTTGAGCACCCCGAGTCCACTAGTGCCGCGGCCGTGGTGGCTCCGTTGCCGGAAGAGAGTTGAATTGCTGCCAATATTACGGAGCTTTTGTCGTTTCGTTGAGGTGGTCCGCGTTGCTGTCCCACCGCCTGCCTCGCCACGCGTCTCAGAGCAGGCGGGGAGCATTTCCCGCCGGCTGGTCGGGGTCGGTATTGTCCTCTTCCCCCCAGTAAGCGTCCCAGCTCTCTTTCGGTGTCGCTGTGGCCACGGTCATTCGGCGGTGAGGCGGCGGCCCCGGGTTGGGTGGTTTGGGGCTAATTTTCGGGGTGGGCTTGGGCGCGCTGGTCGGCGGTCGGTTGGCGAAGCAATCCGCCGTCTTGTGCCCTAATTTGCCACACCTCCCGCAGGGCTCCCGGTTGAACTTCTTTTTTGGGTATATGGGGCCGGCCATCCCCCCGTGTGGTGCGGGTACCTTTTTCCCGGCATCGTTTGCGTCTTCCGTGGTTGTCATAAGGAAGGTGCGGTGCGCGTGTTCGGCTTTCCCCGCGAGGTGGATCCACCCGTGTAACGTTTCTGGGTCGTCGCGGTAGAGGGCCCATTGGAGAACGTCGCGGTTGAGCCCCCTTTTGAAGATTTCCAGCAGGGTGGTCTCGGACCAGTCGCTGACCTTCCCCGCGAGGGCTTTGAACTCCAGGGCGTAGTCAGGGACCGTGCGGGTGCCCTGTTTAAGTCTTTGGAGTGCGCTTTTCGCCCGCACTTTGGCTAGGGGGTCTTCGAAGTAGTCTTTCATCTCTTTGATGAAAGCAGGGAAGGTGGCGAGGGCGGGGGAGCTGGACTCGTACAGTTGGACGTACCAGTCCGCCGCCCTGTCTTGGAGTTTGATCGCCACGGCGGCGATCTTGTCGGCCTCGGAGTCATAGGAGTGTCCGTGCCTCCCCATGAACTCCCTAGCGTTGGTCACAAAAAACGAGAGTTTTGTGGGGGTCCCATCGAAGAAGATGGGGAAGTCCTTTGGGGCCCGGGCGTTTTGTGCGGCCCCGCCTCTCGCTTCTCGGGGTGTGGTGTCGGCCGCCTGTGCCGTCTGCTGGCCCTCCGCTGGCCCGTGTGGGTTCGATGCTTCGCTCGGGGTGTGGGCTTGTGCGGGGACGTCGTTGGGTGGCGCGGGGGGCATAAGCGCCTGGAGCATGGTCCGGAGTTCCGTCAGCTGAGCCCGCATGGCCGCGAGTTCAGCTCGTGCCTCCTCGTCCACAGCCCGCGCCGCCGCTGGGGCCGGTTCCGTTGGCGCGTCCTCGGGGGTGGGTTGCCGGCGGGGTTCATCGTCCCTCTGCCGCGGGTCCGCTTCCTCCGCCGTCTGATGGGTGTCTCCGTCGTCCTCCTCCGTGTCGAGCGCCGTGGGGCTGTCGCTCCACGCCCGTTGCTGGGGTGCGATGTGGGGCGCGGGGTCCTCCGCTGGTTTCGGAAGTCGTGCTGCTCCCTCCCGCGGTCGGGTTGCCTCCGTCGCCATCTCCCCTTGGGGTTGGAGCTGAGGCTCGGGTCGGGTGGGGTGGGCGTCCATGGCTCCGGGAGTCCGCGGTGCCTCTGGCCTTGGTCGGTCCTCCTCTGTCTCTTGCCGCGCGGCTCGCCCTCCTTGCCCGCGCCGTTCCGGCCTCATCTTGCTGGTCTTCTCGCCGTCTACTCCTCCCGCGGCTCGTTGTCGTCCGGTGGGGCTCGGCGAGGCTGAGTTTATGACTCTCAGCTTTATGTCATGCGCTGCCTCCCCCTGAATAACAGTCAGACACTGTCTTGCGAATCAGACTCTGGTTTATTGCAGGGCAGGTACAGCGTTGGTAGAAAAAAGCTGAGAGTGACAGGAGCGCGCCGGTGCGGGGTTTAAATACCCCGCGCCGGTCAGCGCTCCCTCGCTCACGGTCACGTCACCCCCCTTTGTCCCATGCGTTGCCCTGCCGGTGGGTGAGGGTTTCCGGGATCGCCCATCATCAGGTTTCCATTCGTCTGCTGATTGCTTTCAGCTGGGCGATCCCCGTTGTATTGCCGCTGATGGTTTGGGTGGCTCCGTGATTCATTTGGCTATTGTTTGTTGGCCGTTAGTCGTTGTAGGTTGATGGCTACTTAACTTGTACCCCTTCACCTATTTCCTTGTCATTGTCATGAGTGCCATTGCGCTGATGACTTTAGCTCAACGGCACTCATGACACTGGTGGCCTTCAGGGGCCCTGCCCCACAAGTGGCCGGGTGTGAGACCCTGTTCTTCAAGTTGGGTTCCCGAGAACAGTTGGAAGTACTGCTACTGTACCAGCCTCCCTGCTGCATAGCAACCTCCCTGCCTGAGCTGCTGGAGGTTGTCTCGGGTCTGGTGGTGGAGTTCCCCAGCCTTATCGTCCTGGGGGACTTCAATCTTCATGGCAGCCATGGGCCTGTCCTTGATTATTCGGGACCCAACTTGAGACAGTGGTCTCACTCCGGACTTGGTTTTCTTGTCAGAGCAGTGGCAATGTAATCTGAGGGGAGAGCTGCATCTATCCCCATTGTCATGGTCAGATCATGCCCTGGTGGCCTTGAGATTCTCCTATGCTGCCCCCCTCCGCAGGGAGGCAGGACCCATTTGGTTGGTCCACCCCCGGTGACTGATGGACCCAGTGAGGTTTCAGAGGGAGCTGGAAGTTGTACCCAAGGATCTGCTGCACGGTCCAGTGGAGCCCCTGGCTGCTGCCTGGAATAGGGAGGTGGCCGGGGCCTTGGACAGGATCGCGCCTGTGCGGCCTCTCCTGACTCATCCAACCCGACACTCCCCGTGGTTCACAAAGGAGCTGAGGGTTTTGAAGAGGCTTAAGAGAGGCCTAGAGCACTGCTGGAGGAAGATGACTGAATCTGACTGAACACAAGCTAGAGCCGCTATTAAGGCCTATCTTGTGGCAGTAAGAGCGGCGAAACGGCAGTATTTCTCCGCTCTTATTGCATCCGCAGATTGCTGGCCGATGGCCCTGTTTAAGATCACACGCACCCTTTTGGGGACGGTGGGTCCAGTGACCCACCTACAGGGCTGTGCGGAAGAGTTTTCTGAGCATCTGCAGGATAAAATCACTCAGATCTGTTCCAAGTTAGACTCCATGCGTGAAGCAGGGTCTGAGGAGATGCCGAGGGAATGTTTTAGCCTTGTTATCTGGGAGCAGGTTGATGCTGTTGGACCCGAGGAAGAGGACAGGATCCTCCAGATTGTGAATGCCACCACCTGTCATTTAGATCCATGCCCCTCCTGGCTGATGAAAGCAGCTTGGGAGGTGATGTGTGGTTGGGTCCAACCGATGGTAAATACATCCTTGAGTGAGGGGGTGTTCCTGGCTGCCTTTAAAAAGGCACTGGTGCACCCCCTCCTCAAGAAGCCATCGCTGGACCCAACTGTGCTGGACAATTTTCATCCAGTCTCCCACCTCCCCTTTTTGGGTAAGGTGGTTGAGAAGGTGGTGGTGTTGCAACTCCAGAGGATCCTGGATGAAACGGATTATCTGGACCCCTTTCAGTCAGGTTGCAGGCCAGGATATGGGACAGAAACTGCATTGGTCGCACTTATGGATGATCTCTGGTGGGAGCGGGATGGAGGCAGTGCATCCATCCTCGCTCTCCTTGACCTCTCAGCGGCTTTTGATACCATCGACCATGGTATTCTTTTGGGATGGCTCAGGGAGTTGGGGGTGGGCAGCATATTTCTGCGCTGGTTCACCTCCTTCCTCCATGGCCGGTCCCAGTTGGTGGTGATAGGAGAGGAGAGATCCGACCCTTGACCCCTCCATTGTGTGGTGCCGCAGGGTTCGGATCTCTCCTCTCTTATTTAACACCTACATGAAACCACTGGGTGAGATCATCCGTCACCATGGGATGAGGTATCATCAGTATGCTGATGATACCCAATTATATATCTCCATCCCGGGTGAGGTAAGTGATGCAGAGACTGCCCTTTCTCAGTGCCTGGGGGCTATGGGGGTCTGGATGGGGAACAACAGGCTTCAACTGAACCCTGGTAAGACGGAGTGGCTGTGGATTGATGGCGCCTTGTCTTCCAGGAAATTGTCATCTTTAGTTCTGGATGGGGTTGCACTGCCCCAGACAGACTCAGTGTGTAATCTGGGGGTTCTCCTGGACTCACGACTCCTGCTCGAAGAGCAGGTGGCAGTCGTGGCCAGGAGGGCCTTTGCACAAGTTCAGGTTGTGCGCCAGTTATGCCCATTCCTGGAACGAGAGGCCCTCCGAACAGTCACGCCCTGGTCATCTCCCAGTATAGACTACTGCAATGCGCTCTACATGGGGCCACCCTTGAAGAGTATCCGGAAGTTTCAGCTGGTCCAGAATGCAGCCACGCGGGCCATTTTTGGTGCCCCTAGGTCAGCACATATAACACCATTGCTGCATGTGCTGCACTGGATGCCAGTTTGCTTCCGGGTCCAATTCAAGGTGTTGGTTATCACCTTTAAAGCCCTACATGGCATGGGGCCAGGTTACCTGAGGGACCGTCTCATCCCCATTACATCGGCCCGCCCCACCCGATCATCCAGAGAGGGCATGTTGCGGACCCCATCCATAAGAGAATTTCATCTGGCGGGGTCCAGGAAACGGGCCTTCTCTGCAGTGGCCCCCGCACTCTGGAACATCTTGCCCCCGGAGGTGAGGCAGGCCCCTTCACTCCTGACCTTCTGGAAGGCCCTGAAGACTTAGTTCTGCTGTCTCGCCTGGGGCGGGAAAGTGAATAACCATTCTTGGGGGTGGCTCGCACCCTAGTCCCTCCCACCAGCCTGGATTTTATACCTTCTTGGATTTTATATTGGTTTATTGTATTTTATAATAATTGGGATGTTGCTGCTTTTATGAGATTTTAATGTTTATGTTGGAGCTTGATTTTATTGTAAACCGCCCAGAGTCCCTCTTTTGGGGGAGATGGGTGGTAATTAAATTTGAATAATAAATAAATAAATAGAATCTATTTAAAGGCAGGTGTTAAAATTTAAGCCAACTTCAGTTACACACTTGAAAATGCATCCAAATCAGCTGAATAGGTCACTGTTTGGTACCAGAGTGTTTATATGCACATTTTGATAACTTTGGTCAATTGGCCTTAGAGTTTATACATAAAGAAATTCAAACGTATTTCTTTTGAGTTAAGCATGCTTAAATTTCTCTAGATTTAGTTCTAAGGTATGCCTTCCCCTTATATCAGTTCCTCCTTTATAGTACATACACATTTCCCATGTTGATATTTCTATAGGTAAGGAGCAACCTTGTGCTTTACCTTATGACATTTGAAGGAAGATTCTCTCTTTGAAAAATCATATCTAAAATAAAATTATTCTTGTAGAAGAAAACAGTTAAACTACAACTATAGTGTGTTTTTCCCTGAAGATAAATAAAATTTCAATCTGATTCATCTGCACCTTGGCTTTGCCCCATTAACTATGAGTGATCCACATGTAAACAGGCAGTGGCAACTAAAATATCATCCTTGGGCTCCTCTCCAGGTCTTCTACTCAGCATGGGATATGATCAGGCCAAAGCACGCATTAAACAGTGTATAGCAGACACAGAGTGACAATTGGATCTAGCCAGGACCAATTAACTAAACTTGAGGTACCCAACCATTGGAGGGCCTTTACTCTGGCACGATGTCATGTCCTCCCCTCAGCTGCCCTTGAAGGCCGATACAGGAAGATTCCTTACCTGGAGAGAGAATGACCCTGTGATTCTGGACACACAGAAACAACACAGCATGTGCTTCTCCAGTGCCTGTATTACAGAGACATTCGTACTAGCCTCATCTCACCATAACTGCACAAAAACCCAGGGTTCACAGGGCAATTCTACACCTCCCTGCTTTCAGATACCAACCTTGCTACAACACACAATGTTGCCAGGATCTGTGCAGCAGCACTTAAAATTTGTCAGATGACCTGTGCCATAAACGAGACTAAATGAGCATCTAGTTTGTCATACTAGAGTGCTCTATAATTTGATACATAGTCGTCTATATACTATGTACTACATACTTTATGCTCCCCTATACCCATCTAATGCTCCTACCCCTACTTTTAGATTCTTTTAGACTCTTGTTTTTTATATACTCTTTCTTTTTTAATATATTTTATATCTTTTAGATTTTCATAATTTTTTTAGACTAATGTATCTTCTATGCTTTTTAATTGACTGTACCCCACCCTCCCTATGACTGTAATAAAGATTTGATTTGATTCATCTGACCCTTCTATTACATACGTTTTTTAAAGTTCATAGAGCATTATGAGTACTCAGCTTGAGGGTTCCTAATGTAACCATTAACATTAAAATATGACCTAAATGTTCAACTACATTTGGAATTTGTGTCTTGCCCTTCTAGTTTTTATGCACTATTCCTATATGTCAGTATGATGTGCATTCAATTTACTACACAGGACATTAATCTAGACCTAGATTCCACACTATTAAGATTCTCTTTGTTCAATGATACTTCCCAGATTTCAGGAGCTAGACTTTCCATATACACTGTGTAATAGTGATGCAGTTCTGCTGCATTTTGAGCTGAGAGAGCCTGGGAAAAGATTGAAGGATTGAAAAGGTGTGCTACTTTAGCTTTTTTTTTCCCCCAGTAAGGTTAGATACATCATCAGTAAAATATTTCTTCATTCTCTCAGCATTATCTAGTCTACAGAGCCGTTTGGTAGAAATATCCATAGAGATATGTAGCATATCAACTTCACTATTCATCACAATGTGAGGTTATCTAAATCAGCTGATTTCATTCTGCCACAGATAATCATTTCAGAAATACAATGGTCTCCCTTCCCTACTGAGTGCTGCAAGATTTCATTTACCTATACGGTACTCTGTTGTCTGACTCAATTTGAGAAAACTCCGAGGGAGTGTACTGTGAAAGAAGTATAAATATATTACATTTTCATTCAGAATACGATTATATGCCACTACATGTAATGGCACATAGTGAAGGGTTACATGCCATTTATTATTGCAAATTATGCTTATAAATGGAAGCAAAGTTAAAACTGAAACCCTTCTAAGTTTCATTTCAGCAAAAGGAAAAATGATTTTTTCAGTGGGAATAGATGTGGTTAATTTTTGGCTAAATCTTGCCTTACGTTCTTTTTGTAGCACTGACCTCTCCTATAAAGTGTTACTACAATTCAGTTATTTTCAGTCGCTCATAGGCAGGTACTTTGATGCAAATGAGTAGGTAATACAGAGATAGCCTCATAGCAGAACATACTATCTTCTGTAACTACTCTCTATCAGTAGCCCAATAGGTTGGATGTTCAAATAAAGAAAATTACTGACAGACAGGAATCAATCTTCTTAGGTCATGTCCATATTTTAGATTGCTTTCCTTAAAATAGGGTTTTGTGGAGAAACTTGATTTTATTTTTATCTCTGTCAGATTTTGTCACTCTTGTATTGCAACATGTTTAAGAAATAATACATGGACATGCCCATATTGCTGAGCATATCCTCCTCCTGAAGGAATTCCAGCAACCCTTGTTATCAAAATGATGAGAAATAGACACCAAAACTGTACAGAATGTAAAACACAGGTAAATAACTATTGGTACTACATAATTTACTATCTCCTATTACCAACTTTCTAAACAGTAATCCTGTACACACTTCAACATAATTTATATTGAATGCTAAGCAATGTGTTGTACCCAGCTTAAAAAAATTTGACCCTACCTTGTTTTGTATCCTCACTTTTATGAAAATTAAAATTCCTTTTTAAATGTTAACCTGTAAGTGTAGAATTTTAACTGACAAGGTATCTTTGCCTGATCTAGGTATGCCTTAGTGAAATGAGAGCTCATTTGAGGGCGTGTGACCAACATATAGAAAAATACGGGCCTCTACAAGAAGTTGGCATACCCTGAAACAAGGTAATGTACATCATAGTAAAATTAAAGATAGAGAAACCTATAGATTCATTAGCTATTTTAGCTTTTCATATCCAAGTGGCTTGGGCATGTATACCAAAACTTGCTTTATTTCTGAGGAGCAGATTGGTTCACTGTTCAAAATAGCTATCAACTAGAGAATATTTAGTAGCTAAGACTGAAAATGTAATGGGTATCTATAAATAATGTCTGTCCGTTGTTTTCAGATATCCTTGTCCTTTCTGTCAGTATGAATTGGATGAAGACGATCTCTTGGACCATTTTCTCACTTCTCACAGAACTGAAAGGAGACCAGTGGTAACTTGCTTACGCTTGGGTTTATGTCTATATCCCTACAATCAACTATTTGATATATTAGAGAAAGCAAAATAAATTTAAATATGTATGCATATTTATAACTGATATTTCTTAAAAACAATGTATCTGGTAAAAAATTATCTCTGCAGCTTGCTGCCTAAGGAAAGTTTTTTGAAATGTGGATTTCAAAGGCTCCAGAACCAGAAGATCTCACTCTGTCATGCCATAGTGGGAGTACTCTGGAAATGTTAGAGCATTTTTTTCGATGTGTCTTTTAACTTTCTCATTTGCATAAGCCAGCTTTCCTGTTTGTTTCATCTGGGCAATCTTGCGTGTACGAAATTCAGTACAACTCTTCCTGTAGTATGTAATTTTCTTCACTGTAACCCAGTGCATTAGTGTGCTTGTTTGCTCAGAGAAATTGCAGTAAACATAGATTTAGAAAGACAAAGGTATTTTTAGTAATCAGACAATTCTAAGTGGTCATCTACTGTGATCAATGTAAGTGCAAAAATGGTAATTCTCATTCTCAATTTAAAATAGTAAGTTATTTTCTTAGATTAAGATATATTTAAAGCTTCTGTAAGCCTGGTGTGGTGCAGAGTGGTAGGCGGCAGTATTGCAACTGAAACTTTCCCCACGACCCAGGTTTGATCCCAGCAGAAGCTGGATTCTTGGGTAGCCAGCTCAGGTTGACTCAGCCTTCCATTCTTCTGAGGTCAGTAAAATGAGTACCCAGCTTGCTGGGGAAGGTGATGACTGGGGAAGGCAATGGCAAACTACCCCGCTATAGTCTGCCAAGAAAACGCTGCGAAAGCAGCGCCCTCCCCCCTCCCGGGTCAGACATGACTCGGTGCTTGCACAGGAGACCTTTCACCTTTCACTTGAGGTCTTAAGCTCACTTGAGAGAACTGCCACCATATGTCAGGAAAAACAGGAAAACAAGTTAATTCAGTAGTTAAAACCACCCATTGCTACAAAAGTATTCATCCACGGAAAAAGTTCCATGTTATGTCTGTACAGGTAGTCGTCACTTAACAACCGGTCACTTAACCATTCAGTTATGATGGCCTCAGAAAGGGTACTTTACGGCCTGTAAAGCACTTCCCACTGTTGCAAAATGACTCACCATCCCCCCGCAGTCTGGTGATCACAATCTGGGAGCTTGGAAACCTCCTTGCACTTATGACCGGTTGCCAAGCGCCCCGCAATCATGTGATTGCCATTTGCAATCTTCTCTGCTGGCTTCCCCAGAAAGTTGGTCAGAAGGAGTCTGTTGTGTACCAAGGAATATGTCCATGGGTTTAATGTTGCCTAGCCCTCTGTTGTGCTTTTGTATTAATCCAGCCATTGTAGTTTATAAAGTATGGCTTATGGCTTGGTTATTTTGTGTGAACCCAGATAATTTTGATCTATTAATAAACAATATTTATAAAGTCATTGATCTGTCTAACCTGTGAATTTGGTCATCTCTGATGCCCCACAGGGGTCTATATGAATAGAGGTCACAGTTTATAGATGTATAAAACCAAAAGCATTCTTGGAACATGAATGACCTAAATAGATAACAGGACCAACTGATTTTGCAGACAGGATATTTACATTCTTGTATAGCATTTTTAATATATACTATGAAGAGAATAAGCTGAATTTACTGCTGATAGAAATGGCATTGTGTTTGAAAGCTTATATACCAGGTTATTCAACTATCACCATTTAGATATAATGCACATTTCTTTTCTTTTTATAAATAATTCATTTTGTACATATTAATGACAAAAATTATTATTTACTTTTTTTTCCCCCTTGAACTATCTACAGTACTGTCCAATCTGTCGTTTATTACCTGGTGGTTGTCCAAGTTGTTATAGCAGGAATTTTATAAGGCATCTTCAGCTCAGACATAGTTCTATTACGAAGATTATATAGTGAGTAAATTACTTTTTTTTTTCCTAAGCCCCTGCTAAACTTTCTTTATCTGAATGTCTCTCTGTATCTCCCATATAAGGACATTTGTAGATTTCAAGAACACTATATTGGGGAAATTAGAAAGGTTACAAAAACTAAAGAGTTCAGTGGAGAAGTAATCTAATTTACTTCCAAAGTGCTATGCCAGAGCAGTAAGTTCAGATGTTTAAAAGCAAACCACAACTTACTACAAGTTTTCTATACATGTTTGCTTTTGAAATTACAGAAAATTAGAGGTCAAAGCATGCAAGTGTGAAGGATTGCTATGCATGTTTGGGTCAATTTAAAATAACCAACTATAGTCTGGAAATACAGTCCAGTTATCTCTTTCCCATGTCTTTGTTAAGTTAGTAGTACTATCAAGAAATACTTTGGATAGAACTGCTTATAGCTGCTCAAAATACTACAGTGTCACAAATACAAGGTTGACCATTCTGACTTTCTGAAGTCCAGAATAAAAATACACATCTTTTGATGTTATATTGCATGACTTCTCTAAAGACTAATGTATAGAATTTGTGAAGTTTGTAACACTTCCAAAAATATGATTTTAATGTATTTTCAGTAATTATACATGCTTTCTAAGTTAATAAAAAGTATAGGTTGTTAAATTAACACATAATTTACATGATACATTTGTTTTCAGATACATTGTAGTTTTATGTCAAATTCCAAAAACAATAAAAGACACAAAAAATACACTGCTTTATATTTTAAGACTATAATTGTAAGCTTCTGCAAATTGTTTGTTCCATATCCTATAAAGAGAACTTCTGTTGGTGGTTCAGATATGTTTTTTCCCCACAAAAGAAATATTAAATGAGAATTACAAAGTTTTCACATACTAGGCATTGTAACAATATATTCATATAAGTTAGCTTTCCCCAATTTGGGTTCCCTCCATATATGTCTTCAACTGCCCAAATTCCCACCCTGTATGGCCATTGTAAGATGGAAGGCAAAAATAAAAATATATGTAGAGTAACAAATACCATAGATGAAAAAGTTCAGTTGTTTTATTAATCTTTCAATTGCCCTTGTGACTACTATAAATTAGGCTCTTGTTCCTTTATTGCCCACCACGTGTTTGTTTGTTTATATATATATATATATATACACACACACACACACACACACACACACACACACACACACTCCTCCCTCTGGTTTGGTCACCATCTCACTCAAAGAGTGACTCTGGACAGTTTACAATAAAACTAAAAATAAATACAGATTAAAATACAATGAATACAGTAGTTCTTAAATATAAATATAAAATATAAAATTCAAGATGGAGATATTAAAAGTTCTTAATTTAAATTCATGAATTCATGGGGACCTCTTTAGGCCAATTGATTGGTGTGTGAAACTCACGGGCAAAAACTTTGGAGGCAAAAAAGGAACAATAAACATAGATTAATCCCAACAACAAAGTGTGGAATACTTCATTCACATTTTCAGCTACTCTTCAAACCCAGTATTTTCGTTTTTTTCCTTTCCAACTATCGGCATACTGTAAGCACTAAGCATGCTCAGTGCTCATTATATCAACATGAGCCATTGATTTATCAATTCGGCTCATCAGTTAATTTCATTAATTAAATTCAGCTCAAGTGATTTCTTGTTAAATGGCATAAAATCTAATCAGTTGACCTTACAATCTTAGTATAGAATCAATGCTGGCATTACTCTAAATGTCCTGCTGTTGTGTTAATAGAATTTGTTCTGGTTATGCAAAGTTCTCAGAGGGTAGAAACCTGGTTGCTCCCTGAATCATGAAACTTTTGTTCATGATTCTTAATATTTCTAAGAAGCTTACTAGGAATTCATTGTAAAGAGACACATAATCCTGCTGGTTTTTTGTGTTTGGAACTCATTGGGAAATACATCCAACTACAGTTCTCTTGTTTGGAAATGCAATTTGCAGGTTATCCAACTATATGTGTGGTTGAAGAATCAAGGGCATATCATCCTAAAGTATCTAAGCTTGATGTGATCTAATTATTGCTAATAAAGTTGTTATTGATGCCTAAAAATTTGGCTTCTTTTACAGCTAAGCAAGATTTTGCTTGTTGCGGTATTTTACTTGAATGTCTGACTTCCTTTCCTTCTTATTTCAGGACATACATATTATAGAAGAAGTTCTTGTTGAAAGAGTTATAGACCAATCAATTTTAGAGTATGTACATGTGAATAATCCAGGTACTGCATGATCATCGCAAGTAAATTCAAAGACTAGTCAAATAGATTACATTATGAATTAAAGTGTTGGTTGTTTATACTGTTACTAACTAGTAACATACAAAACATTTTGAGTTTTAAACATTTCATGTGTGAAACATTCCATTTCAGGTATGAAACAACTGTTCTGACCATTCAATTTAAAACAAAGCTTTTTAAATTTCAGATTCAAAATGAAAACCTTATGCATATCACTTATTGTCAATTTCCCTAAGTCTAATTCATTCCTATAAGTGCTAATTACATTTAGGTTTCCAAAATCCATTATTTTCCTTAAACAGCATATAGACATTAGCATCAATATAAATTTAATTGGTTGTGAATTACTGAGACTGAATGCATATCAGGACCCTTCTCAAAATTATGCACCTGAATTCTGCCACCATTCATTCATTTCAGATGTGGAGAACCTATGTTTAAACACTTCCAAGAAATTAATTAATTAATTAATTTGTCAATCAAATCTATTTATCAAAGAAATGTTTGTTTGGCTCTGATCAATCTTCCTATATGGTATTACACAGACCAATCAGTGAACAAGACCTTAATGAGGATCAATTAGTATCCAGATTTTTATGCTACCACAGTATAAAAATAGTCAAAGGAAGTTATGAAAGCAACACATGCATTTAGTTTTGTTGATGCAGCAAATTTCACATTTGCTTTAAACAAGTTGGCATGTGAGTGTTTTTAGCAGGCTACAAAACTCTTTATAATTCTAATTCATTCTCATCCTTTAATTTCAACATTAGGGAAAGGCTTATTTTTCAATTTATACATGAAAAATAAATCAAGAAACAATTAGCTTTCAAAATCAAAATACCATTTTAAGTCTGTCTAATTATACATTTATGCCAGGTGCTAGGTTCTTTTAGTGCGAAGTAATTCTTCGGAATATAAATTGTTATGGCCTATTTTTCCTAAAGTAAAAGATACTATCAGGCTTTTTGCCTAAAGTTTTGAAAAAAGTGACCGAAGTCCAGATCATCTTGTGACTGCATTTCTAAGAGGACAGAGTCTTTATGATCATGAAAATGTTGCAATGCCAATGAGCAACTATTTACTTTTTAAAACATTGCATCATTTTTCAGAGAGAAAACTATAACTTGGCAAACAAGAGTACATTACATAGTCCTGGTGACCTAATTGGATATATTAATGCTATATCTTATAATGACAGCAGTTGGGTAGTCAGATATAGCATATTACCATAAGGAAAAAACATAACTGAATTGGTTAAATAGTACTCAAAATTAGAATAGGAGAGTGAATGTGTCTGTTCATCTTACTCTGTCCTGTATTACATATGCAGACTGTTTTGCAGAACTCTGTAAAACTAATTAACTTTATAAAATATCATTTAAAACAGCATTTCCAATAATGTCATTGACGTATGTTTTGTAAAAACTGCACATTCATGCACAAATATATGTACTGATGAAAGTTCATAGAAAAGTTATTCTTAAATTATATGTGTATATAAAACATTCAAGACTGAATGTTTTTTTTTCAAGAAGAAGAAAACATTAAAAAGTGCTATTATAAAAAAGTGAAGAAATACAACAAAGGAGAAAAAACTTGTCATGGTATATCTATAGTTACAACTCTATATATTTATCTAATGTAAATATTCAGATGCATATATATTTCTAATATATGACATTCATTCTAATATATTTATATGATGTATTTACTAATCGAGAACAATATGAAATGGTGGGCCCCGATTCTAGCTTCTCTTATTGACCGTAATACTGCATGTGTTCCCAAAGATTGGGAAGTGGCAATAATAATCCCTGTATTTAAGAAAGGTGAAAGTTACCTCAAAACTATAGACGTATGAACTTGCTGAATATAGCCAGCAAGCTGTGTGCCAGACATCTATATGGTCAACTAGTGGATTGGATGGACTCTAAAAATATTCTTGTAGAGCAACATTTGGCTTTCCCCCAAGCCATTCTGTTCTATACCCAGCTTTTATACTGCCCCATCTGGCAGAAAAATAATGTGTAAACTGATTTTAGATGTGCATTTGACCTGATCTTAAGGGAGAAACTTTGGCACAAATTGTTGTCAATGACAATTGATCGATGTCTATTTCTCCTGATATTGAGACTATATGAAAATGCCTACTTATGGATCTGCTGCAATACCCAAGAGTACCTTACTAAAGAAATCCTCACTTTTAAAGGTGTTAGGCAGGGCTGCATCCTGGCTCTGCTATTGTTTAACTTCTTCATTAACTCACTGATTGCTTACTGAGATGATCTAGACCTAGATCAGTGTTTCTCAACCTTAGCAACTTCAACATGTGTGGACTTTAACTCCAGAATTCACCAGCCAGCACGGGGGAAGGTTGTGAAGTAATTCTCAACCTCCTTCTCAGAGATTTCCAACACTGATCTAGACTACCATCCACCAAAACTTGCAAATTTTGGAACACTCCTATATCCAGATAAGTAATTCTCTCTCAAACTTCAGTAGGTCTGAGAACAGCATTATGTACTCTTGTTTCCTATTGTGATAAACCACTCTTAGAGATCAGCCATGGTAAAACGAAGATCATGGTATTTGTAAAAAGGACAACAATGCAAAATTGGATACTAAATGGGCACTGCTTGGAACAAGTTACAAATCCTTTGCAATAATATTCTAGGCATCAGGGAGAAGATGGGCTCATAGAGACTACATGATAAAAAATGTATCAAAATCAGTACTGGCCATCTAGACTTTTTACATCTCTTGAGCTGCCCAGTTTGTACCTGCTGCAATAAAACTCTTCTCAGCAAAGGCTTGAGTACAGTTCCTTTATGGGGCACAACTTGGCACATATATCAGCTTATCAAAGATTGAGTCTGTCCAGCCCAAGTTCCTAGGAAACATCCTTCAAGTGCTTCTGTGCTTGTCCAGTGCTGCACTTCATATAGAAGCAGGTCTCCTTAAAGATGAAGCCAGTGCATGGATCAGTATCTTCGAATTCTGGCTAAAACTCATACCTTTTCCTGTAATTTAGCTCCACAAGTGTTTGATGACCTCTTAATTACAAAATGGAAAAGGGGGCTGGAGGAGAAGCTGCATTATTACGGCTTCTACCCTCAGCTTTGATCACAATGACTCTGCCAGGAAAAACATCAGACAACAGATTCTGATACTGAACAACAAACTGAGAAGAGCCTAATCCCCACTGATGTCACCAGACATAAGCCTGCCAGATACCTCAGTCAAGTTGCTATATTAACCTTTCAAAGAGTTCTCACACTTGCACACTGCAGTGCTTTACAAACCGTGATTTTGGCAGGTGGATTCCAGAAAATCCCATACAATGAACGCCTTTGTTACTGCAAATCAGGAGCTATTGAAACAAGTCATGTACTTCCCTATTGTCAATGTTACCATGAACTGATACGAACTTACTACACCTTTATTACCCTAGGTTTTAGCTTGCATTCACTCTCTTTACCTAAATTACCTTCTAGCTCATCGGAATGATGTACTCTCTTGTAATGTCACCAGGTTCTGTTTAATAGCTGGCAAGATCTGTCAGACCTTGCCAGGAACAGTTCAATTTGATTATATTTTTTAATTACCTTTATTTGCCTTACTCTACTTTTAACACTATTTTATCCTATAAATTTATTTATTTTCAGTCTAAGACCAAGTCACATAATTTAAAAATACAGCACACCATTAATACATACATAAGTAACAGTACAAACATATGTAAAAGGAAGAAACGCTATAAAGTTAACAATTCATTGAAGGCACCTAATGGTTTGATTAAGCAAAGGCTATATTCTTCAAAATAAAAATTTTGCTACAGGTAGTCCTCATTTAGCGAGTGCCTTGTACAGTGACCATTTGCTGTTAGGACAGTGATGGAAAAGTAACTCTGCGACCAATCCTCACATTTACAACCTTTGCAGGTCTGAAAAGCAAAGGAAAGCTGAAGTAAATCATACGGTCACAGTTTCACTTAGCAGCCACTTCACATAACAATTGAGTTGTTGGTCCCAATTGTGGTTGCTAAATAAGGACTACCTGTAGGTAAAGGTAAAGGTTTCCCTTGACATTAAGTCCAGTCGTGTCCAACTCTAGGGGGCGGCGCTCATCTCCGTTTTAAAGCCGAAGAGCCAGCGTTTGTCCGTAGACACTTCCACTCAGCAGTTTAACCCGCAGTGCCACCGCATCCCTTAAGGACTACCTGTACTGCCTTCAAAACACCTAAGTATTGATCATTTAGTAAGAATACCTCAATATCATGAGTAGAGTTTATCAGACTCAAGAGCAGGTGTAGTAGCTCTGATAGCCAGTACAAGTGGGCAATTTAAAAGGATGTGTGAAACAGACTCAATCTCTGTTCAAGCAAGTACATAATCTTCATATGAAAGGTTGGCATATCAACCACTGTCACCCTAGGAGGGAGAGCATCTATATGGACTAGGGATAAAATCCTATGTGGGGCATACAGAATCTTATAAAAGTAATTGGGGAGTGTCCAGGGACATTCATAAATGTTACTGATCTTATTTGCTGTATTACTCTAGTCTGGTCTGATTTTGATCAAAATAACAAAATTAGGGAAAATGTGAGTATGAACATAAAATGGGATTTATATTTAGCTTGGATAGATTCAAGGAAACTAAAACCACAGTATTAGCAAATTTGTGCATATTTGAACTTAGCACTAAATATTTTGTTGGAGTTGGGACATAATTATTTGCCGTTGCAATTGGCATATCATAGGATAGCATTTATTGTTTGTGGGCTAAGTGGTAACATCCCTTCATTGTTCTTTCCAGATTGTTGATGCCTGAAAAGAAACATCCACATATTTAAATATCTTTATTTGGTTGACACTAAAACCTTTGATTTTTCAGTAAAAAGAGCAGGTGACAGGTCTTTTGAAGAAACAAATTGCTTTATTGTAGATTGTGACAATACGTCTTTCCTCTGCGATAGAGAGCAAGAGCTTCAAAGCTGTAAAGCCAACATAAATGATACCATATGGGCAATTAAGCAAACACTGATCAAGGGTCAACAGCTGCCTGAATCCAGCTTGCTCCGCTGCCACTTATGTGACAATAGACTGCAAATCAAGTGCAAATATAAAATAAATAAAATTCCAAGATATTTAAAAGGATACATTCAAAAGCAAGTAAAATTTAGACTGAAAAGCAAAGACAATTCAGAAAAATGCAACATTTGATTATGTGCCTGTTGTTGGGTCTCAGCAACCACATAGAGAGATTTTCTCCATCATGATCTGTCCCTAACCTGGTCTTTCAGGTCTTCCAACAGTACACTCATGGCCACTGTAACTGAGTCTATCCACTTTGCTGGTCACACTCTTCTCTTTCCTTCCACCTTTCCCAGCAATAGAGCCTTATCCAGACAGCTAGGTCTTTGCGTAATATGTAGCAAAGTAGAATAATTTGAGCCTTGTTATTTGTGCCTTGAGTGGGAACTCTGGGGTGATTTGTTCAACAATCCATTTGCTTGTTTCTTCAGCTGTCTACAGTATTCTCAGGAGTCTTTTCCAACACCAAAGTTCAAAAGCATCAATACTCTTCCTATCTTGTTTTTTTAAAGTCCAACTTTCATATTGTGTCAGAGGGAATACCATTACTGCACTATTGTGAACTTTGTGTGTGTAGATACATCACAGCATTTGAATATCTTTTCCAAGTCCTTCATGGCTAGTCTACCAAGTGCTAGTCTGGCGTATTTCTTGACTGCTTGTTCCTTTGATGGTTGAGCCTAAAAAGCAGAAACTATCCACCACTTCAGTATCTTCATTGCCAGTTCTAAGGCTGCTTGTTCTATTGTCGTTTGTTTGGTTTTCTTTAGATTTAATTTTAGTTCCATTTTTTCACTGTGCCCCTTGACTTTTATTACTAGAACTTGCAGATCCTTTTCATTTTCAGCTGTCAGGGTAGTGTCATCAGCATAGTGTAGGTTATGTTTCTTAAGTTTTAAAACCATGCTCATCTTCCAATCCAGTTTTCCTTAATACACAGTATATTCAGCACATAGGTTGAATAAGTAAGGGGAGAACATACAGCCTTGTCTCACTCCTTTGCCAACCTGGAGTCATCTGTTTTATCAGGTTCTATCTGTACTGTGGCTTCCTGACCTGTATATTTCTCAGGAGGACAACGAGATGTTCTGGGATTCCTATTTTTTAAAGCACATTCTACAGCTTGACATGATGATCACAATCAAATGCCAATCTATAATCAATGAAGCACATACTGTACTGACTTCTTTTTTGGTATTTGGCTTTCTCAATTATCTAGTATGCATTAGCAGTAAAGTATTCCCTGGTCTTTTCTAAAGCAAGCTTGAATATCTGGCATATCTTTTTAATTAAATGCACAAAAATAAGAAATATAAGTATAGCAAGGTTTTTGAGAGGATTGAGTCATATTTCTATTTATTTGTAAACATGCATAGAATTGCATGGTAATTCAGTATAATTCTGTATGAATACAAGCTGTCAGAAAAGTAAATCCCATTAAACTGAGAAGCTGTTTCCAGAAGTGTCTCTTACCGCTATCAATTGAACATTTTTCAGTTATTCTAACTTTGTTTCATTCCTTTCTTTTTGCTAAGAAAAAAAACTAATACTTGGGAAAAGGGGTATCATTTTGTACCTCATAAAATGATAAGGCAATGGTAGACCACTTCTGTATTTTTATGAAGAAAACCACATGGATAGAAAATAAGGAGAAAATCTATCTGTGTGGTCGCTGGGAGTTGAAAGCAACTTGATAGCACATAATCACCCCATAAAATTCTGTGAATGAGAAAAACCTTGACCAAGCAAAGGTCTTCTTAACACAACTTAGTGACAGGATTCGCACATCACAGTAAGCCCTAATGTGGTTTGGTTTCAGATTAATCTATTATATGAGCTTAGTCAAGCTGTAAGGCAGGCATTCGGTTCAGAACTGCTGGTTTTTAACTGCTGGTTTTAGATCTTATTCTCCCTTAAAAACCAGAGCAGTCAGTCACAAATAAGTACATATACATAGGCCTCCATCATTCACATCACAAATTTCAGTATGTCTAAAGATACATTTAAGTACACATTTGAGTTAAAGGGAAGTAAAACTTGGAATAAAAGGTCTACAATTATACGCATTGCCCATTTTCTGAATTATAAACAATTTATAAGATGTACAATTGAACCCAAAGTCTAGTTTTGTCATTACCTTTCATATAATGCTTGGGCGCATCTTACCTGTATATTAAAGGTAACAACCTTTTCAACTCAAGTTTTGATAACTATCCTTCCACCCCTTTCAGCAGTCTTGTCTTCTACAAAACCATGTTGTCTGGCATACACTGGTACAGGTAAGTAATTTATTCTTTGGATTGAACAGCATATTAAGCATCTGTAACTGTCCAGTCAGCTGCCTCTTGACTATGAAGTGCTCTTCGAAAAAAGATGCAAGCAAAAAATATCAGTCCCAATGTATCCTTATTACATTAACATTTAATATTAGATTTGATTGTAGCTATCTCTCACCTGCCATAGCTCGGGGTGGTCACTTGGTGGCTCTCTTGGCTGCTGACGGGTTGCATTTTGGCCCAGAGGCCAAACCCTAACGCTGCTAAGCCATTTTATCCTGCAAGCCGCAGTTGGAGGAGGCGGTCGCAATGCTCCAGACCGTATTATGGCAGGCGAGGGATGACAGGTTGCTTTCTCGCCAACAACTGTACACTGATCTCACCTACGATAAACCGGAGTTCGCTTTTGACGTTCGTGCAGAGCCTCGCTGCCAAAGTACAAATCGCCGACGTAACAATAGGAGAAAATTCGTGCTCGCTTAATCGATTGGGGTTGGCCCAGAAAAAGAAACCGATAGACCTGGGTGGTTTGGGCTTTCCAAATCTACCAACCCGTAAGATCGTTCTTTTAACAACCATGTGATAAAGTTTCAGCAGGTAAAATAAAATCCATCTATTAAACTTAACAAGAGGCGTGCTGGGAAGGGGAGAGAAGAAAGATCGATAACCTGGCATAAAAAGCTGCGTAACTTAGCATCTGAAATGTTGCTACCATTAATGGGTAGAACAATTGAACACAGAGATCTAATTACGTATCAACAGCGGCTATACCTTCAGCTTATCTTCAGAGCTCAGGTAAGAAATACGGTCATTTGCTCCAAGGCCGCCTCAAGAAACTAAAACCCGGTTTGAAGGAACGTTTTCTAGCTTAGGAGAGTTTTGATATAATGATCAACCTTACGGGCCAAGCGCTCAGGTACCATGGTTTGTACAGGGCTTATTATGCCATCCTGCGCACCTTTATTTAGCCGCAAGTCTCGCTATCTTGGGCTTCCTCGCAGATAAAGAGGCACGGGCGGAAACGTTTCTAGCGGAAACGTTGCAGAAACGAGGGCAGGAAAAGAGCTCCCTTTCCCACCAACATTCGAAGGGCACTTGTCCTCTGACGGTGTTCTGAGCCCGGTTCTTGCACCTCCGCACCGAGGAAGTGGATCACGAAGCCATTCGGCTTTGCTGCTAGACAGGGCTACAACTGAGCTCTGGGCCAGCTCACTCGCGCGTGAGAAGGCTAAGCAGCGAAAGGCGGCTTTCCCGCCGTCCCTCACGGGGACGAGGGAGGCAGCGACAACTACTCTTGTTCAATAACAATTCCCGCCGGACGGGAGGGGGGAGTTATTACCATGGCAACCTGGGCCCGCCTCTTGGGACTAGGCCGCCACGGCGGCGGCCTAACAGCTATGGAGAGCGGTGGTGGTTTGACCGGTTTGGCCACCGGGAACCTTGAAGATCTCGGCCCAGTCCCGAGGCCTGCGATCGACCCTCCCGTTCTCTCGACAGGTAGTGGCGGTAGCTCTTGGCGGCACTTGGAGGTTCAGGGCGGGCCCGACCGAGACCTGAGAAGCTCGAGAAACGGAGTCGAAGAGGGGCTGAGGCTTCGGGCGCGTGGCTCGGGATCCCGCTGCTGGGGCTTCCACGCGCCACACAGGCGATTCCTCTGCATGCTCGCGCGCCTCTTACCCTTTGATGGCGTGCTTGGAGCTTCCGTGTTTTTTTTTTAGTTATTTTTCAACCCCCTTTTCCACCTTAGAAGTTTCCCAGTCAAATTCCAAAACGAGAAGGAATGTCAACATTCCATTAAAATATTTTAGCAACATACACAAACTGCCAAAGAGAACAACGTTCAGAAACTGAAAGAAGCACAGGGCCAAGCCGAGTCCTGTTTACTTTTAGTAAAATAGAAAGAAAAAGCTTCACTCTTATTATTTCGTGGCTTTAGGACCAAACCAATGTGATTTACAGCCTAGATTTTTGGTCTCCCAAAGTCCAGGCAAATTTATTATTAAAGAGGAGGAGAGAATAGAAAAAGGCAAATGTTAATGAAGTTAGCCTTAAAAAAAAGTCCTGTGGCTGACAGAATGCAAGGCACCAACTAGGATGCCTGAAACCTGTGCAAAAGGGTTTGTAAGAAAATGGATTTCAAGGGGAGTGGAAGCCCAGAAGAGAAATTTGAAAGAGATGGTTATCCAGGCTGTTGAAGATGTCTATCCTTACCCCAGATTCCAGAGCAGAGGTGGAAGAGTTCAGTGTTATGGTGGATAAGCTGCACCAAACTACCCATGCCACAGTCATATATTATTTCAGTCTTCATTTTCAATTCTCAAATCATCACACTGAGTTTTGAAATAGCCAAATCTTAAAAGAACTATAATTTCTCACATTGCAGAACCAACCTGAGAAATCTTGTGTGTCCCCCAAGATCATGAACTCATGATCAATTAATTACATTTTCTTGCACTGCCTGCTTCTATGAATCCAAGGCGGTATAGAGTGTATGTGTGTATGTATATATGTCTGTGTGTGTGTACGTACACACACACATACATATTGTTAGAATATACACAGATAGTGTATATACATAATAAAGAAGGAAAGTGCACTTTAGTGGGAAAGTGGAAGGCAAAATGAAGAGGGGCCGACCAAGGGCAAGATGGATGGATGATATTCTAGAGGTGACAGACTCGTCCTTGGAGGAGCTGGGGGTGTTGACGACCGACAGGAAGCTCTGACGTGGGCTGGTCCATGAAGTCACGAAGAGTCGGAAGTGACTGAACGAATAAACAACAAAGCACTTTAGTGTTAGGTATCTGGTATAGTTGTATTATTATTATTTCAGAAATACCACAGCTTGCTGTCATGAATGAGGAACCTGCCACAATTTGTTTCAATGAAGATGATTATTACTGTCCTGTCTGCCAAGATGTGTTCAAAACACCTGTCAGGATTTCCATTTGTCAACATGTGTAGGTATCCGACCAACACATTTTCATTGTTTTTCTTCTTTCCCTCCCACTCTTCCTTTCTATTGTTAGAATACATCTACAGTAGTAATATTACTCCTTTTCCACTCACTCATTCCTGTTTCAAGGTACTGAACTGTAAAACATAAATAGCTAAAAACTGGGACTGCTTCAGCTGCAGCCTGTCTGCTACTCCTAACTTTTTAAATATATCCCCTTGACAAGGGTCATGAAATAAGGGCATCATGCATAGTGGAGCCAACCTTGATAGAACCAACTCAGGGCTTAAAACTGGTGTTATTACCATGTTTGAAAAACAAAACCAGGAAATGTGAGCTGCTCAGTCACCACAAACGTGACTGAGATACCATCCAAAAAGAAGCAACCAGCAAACTGTTGCTGCCACAGAACCCATGGATTAGTATTTTTCCAATGATTAGTGTAAAATTGCTATAGTGAGCATTCTTATATTCTAGTATGTAACAGTTTCTTACAGTGGCCAACCAGGACACAAGGAACTCTTTTTCTGTTGTTTCCTTGCAAGTTTAGAGGTGTTGTAGAGAGTAAAAAAGATGATCTTAACAGAAAAATTCAGGAACTTTTACATAGGCAAAAGGGGCCAGAACATTTTTTAAGTCCAGAACTATAAGATAACATTCAGAAGCAGCTCAGGCAGACACCCCACCCCCCTTAATTCACTGAAATATAAGGAGGAGCAGATATAGAACAGTCAGACTTGCAGATTTCCGTTATTATAGCCAATCTCAATAAAAGTAGCTTTAGCCTTGCTGTGGAGTTGATTTTCTGGTGTGGTCTACCTAGTAGGGCTGATGTATATTCTGCCTCTCATCATGATTAATAGCCATTGATGTTCTTCTTCCAAAATCTACCTAATCCCTTTTTACACATTTAAATTGATGGTTATTACAACATCTTTCCTGATTAGCCTCCATTAGTGTAGGCCCCATCACAATATATATATGAACTTAAGATGATGTTGATTTATCTTAGAGTATGTCACTTGCTTTGACTCTGATTTGCCGTTTTCATGCCTATTCATTCACTGCCACTTTATATTTGGTTAAGATTTTGTAGGAAATGTTTCTTAATGGCTATGAAAGAAGGTGGAACACACTGTCCATTATGCCGAGGCATCGTAACTAGAAAAGAAAAAGCACGTCCCAACAGAGCCTTAGATGTTGAAAACAACATGAAGAAGTTGGTGGGGAGTTGTAGATGCTGTGAAAAACAGGTACGGAGCATGCAAAATAGTTACTTTTAGAAGTGGATGATTGTTGCAAATATATGCATACTTATTCCAGAGGATCTTCCAAATTTGTAGAGCAAGTTTGGGATTATTGGGAAGAAAGCAGATCCAGTCTATCAACATTATCTGATTCAAAAGCAAATAGACACACTTGGATGCACCCCAAAACTGCATAAGCTATTTGATATACTCTTATCTATCCTTTGAGATTATTTTTTTATTTATTATCCCTCCTTTATTTTTGGTCAGCTCAAGATGGCATACATATCTAATACTCCTGACTTCTGTTTTCCTCACAGCATTATCCCTATTTGGTGGGTTGTGCTGAGAGAGAGTGGCCCAAAGACTCCCAGCCAGCTTTCATGCCTAAGAGAGGACTAGAATTCATGGTCTCCCAGTTGCTAGTCTCTCCCAGCATCTTAACCACAACACTAAACTGACTTTCTGAAATATTTTTTTCACACCAGTATTTTAAAATCTAAATACTGTAAAATGTATCTTCTTTTGCAGATTAGATTCTCTCGTATGAGACAGCATTATAAATCATGTAAGAAGTATCAAGATGAATATGGTGTTTCTTCTGTAATTCCAAACTTAGACATATCTCAGGATTCAACGGGAAACAGGTAATGTGTAGTTAGTTTTATAATTTTTTTCAGAGAATATCCAAACCACGTTTTAATGCCTGCTTTAGATTTGGCATGAGGAATATTTATAGCATAGAATTTTCTTCATGATGTTGGCTGAAATACAGAGTCTGTACACTTTATAATGTTGTTTCCAAATCTTTTTTAGGAAAGGGCTAAAATAAACCTTTATCTTTGAACTTTGGAGCTCTGGTTCCACTGTGAAATAAAATCTGAAAATTTCCTTATCGTGTAATTCAATGTGTAAGCATTTGTTCGGTTGTAATTGTGATCTATCTTAAAATATTTAAGATTCTGCTATGTGTATGGTTCATAAGATTGCTTTTATGTAAGACTACTTTTTTAAAAAAATATTTGAGCTGAAGCAGAAAAAAAGCACTATATCAATGTATTGTTCAAGATTTGAATATAATGACATCAGCATTTGCTTTTTTAAATGCATTTATTTAGATTTCTTAAATGTTTGAACAAATAAGAGCTACTGTCAGCTCTCTGAGGTTGGCCAGGTCAGGAAATAAACAGAGCAAAGGTTTCAGGAATGCCACTTTACTGTTGTAAGGTATAATAATAGAATCCTGAAGGCCTGCCAGAAAATTCCTCTGCCCCCTCTTACACCAAACAGAATCAAGTTGGGGTCGTTTTGAGTTTCTTTCTCATGACTTCTCCTTTGCATTTCCTTTCTTGTAGTAATTCTTGCATTCTTCATCAAGGTTATCTCCATTCTCCTCTACAGCCACTGAGTTTCATAGTATTTATTACTTAAATAATAAATAAATTTTCCATTGGAATGCAGCCATATTTTTATTCTTTTTACTTGTCATGGTCAGAGAGTTGGACTAAAATCTGAACAAGCAGTTTGTTTCAACCTGTTATAATAGTTATTTTGTAAGTGTCAAGTTTCCACCTGTAAATTTAAAGTTTTATCAAGGTAATCTCCTTTATTACAATTAATTTTTGTTATTTAGAAATTAAAACCTGACTCCTGGTTTGTTACCTTGGTGTACTGACTAGGCACAGACCATGTTTGCATAACATAGTAAGTCTCTCCAGTTGATTAATGGGAATGCATGTGCTGCTGTCTTTTGCTCAACCTGTAGTTCCTTAGCCTTTTTCTCTCCCTTTCCTCTAAATTTAAAAATGTCTTTATTTCTGAACTAATCCTCGGGAGAAACTTAAGAGATAAAACAACTATTTCTTATTTTGAATATGTCACTAATATTTCTGATAAAATCACTGAATGCATTGTTATTTCATTCATTTTTATATGTTCTTATTGGCTGCTTTGAAGGCATAAATATTTTAAGGTTCAATTACATACATAAATATAATTATAATTAATATTAAATATGTTAGAGGAAATTTTGTAATTATACAGCCATGGTAAAAGTGACAGCAAGAGCAAGAAGTCTTGTCTCAAGTTGCAAACAGGGAAACAAGACAGATCTAGTTAGTATTTGGAGAACCACCTGAAGCCCAAGGACTGTAGGCTACACTGGAAGTTGAAATGCATGCCCATGTATGTGGGGCGACGGGGGGTTGGGGGTGGGCGGCGTAGTTTTGCGCTGGTTTGCCTCCTTTCTCCAGGGTCAGTCCCAATCGGTGTTAATAGGGGAGGAGAGATCAGCCCGTGGCCCCTCCTTTGTGGGGTGCCACAGGGTTCAGTACTCTCTCCACTCCTTTTTAACATCTACAAGAAACTGCTGGGCAAAATCATCCATCTCTATGAGATGAGGTATCATCAATATTTATTTATTTATCAAATGTTTATCACCGCCCATCTCCCCCACATGGGGAACTCTGGGCGGTTCACAATAAAAATATGCTGATGATACTCAGCTATACATCTCCATCTCAGGGGAAGTAAGTAAGTGATGCTGTGGCTGCCCTTTCTAAGTGCCTGGGGGCTGTTGGGGTCTGGATGGGGAACAACAGGCTTCAGCTGAACCCTGGTAAGACGGAGTAGCTGTGGGTTAATGGCCCCTCGGTTCCCAGGAATTTGCCATCTATAGTTCTGGATGGGGTCCCGCTGCCCCAGACAGACCTGGTGCATAACCTGGGGGTCCTCTTGGACTCATGACTCCTGCTCAAAGAGCAGGTGGCAGTCATGGCCAGAAGGGCCTTTGCGCAACTTCGTGTTGTGCACCAGTTACACCCTTTCCTGGAGTGAGAGGCCCTTCGAACGGTCACTCATGCCCTGGTCATCTCCCATATAGACTATTGTAAGGCGCTCTACATGGGGCTACCCTTGAAGAGTAACTGGAAGCTTCAACTGGTACAGAATGCAGCTGCGTGGGCGATTTTAGGTGCTTCAAGATCAGCACATATAACACCTTTGCTCCACGAGCCGCATTGGGTGCCAGCCTGCTTCCGGGTCCAATTCAAGGTGTTGGTTATCACCTTTAAAGCCCTACATGGCATGGGACCATGTTACCTGAGGGACCATCTCATCCTCGTTACATCAGCCCGTCCCACCCGGTCATGCAGAGAGGGCATGCTACAGACCCCATCTGTAAGAGAATTCCATCTGGTGGGGTCCAGGAGGCGGGCCTTCTCTGCAGCAGCTCCTGCCCTGTGGAACATTCTTCCCCCAAAAGTGAGGTTAGTCCCCTCTCTCCTGGACTTCAGAAAAAAATTGAAGACCTGGTTTTGCCACCATGCTTGGAGTGGGGAGAGGAATAGCCATTCTTGAGGCTGGCTGGTTCCCTAGTCCCTCCCGGGACCGGCCTTACCAGCTTATGGGATGAATTAGATCTGCTGTTACTTGGATTTGACTATATTTTATATATTTATTGATTATTGGTATTATTTATGATTTTTATTGAATTTTAAATTGTTTTTACTGTGAACTGCCCAGGGTCCCTCCTTGTGGGGGAGATGGGTGGTGCTAAAAATATGATTGATTGATAAATAAATAAATAAAATGTAGTCACCTGCAGTTTAGCTTGACTTGAAAGCATTTTCACTAGTATTTTTTAACAGTTAGTAGAAAAAAATGCTACCTCCTTGGTTCCTATTTCTGTTCCTCCCTCCAATTACAAGCACATATACTGTATATTTGAGGACAGTCTGGAAGAAATTATATAGATTAGACTATCCTCCTGAACTCTGACAGAAGTAATATTGTCCACATATTTTATTCAAATGAATTTTGTTTATCAAATTTAAAGACACTGCTTATCAACCAGAGTCAGAAGGATTTATCTGTTAATCATAATGCTTAGGATTTTTTGTTTACTTTAAAATATATTCTCACTCAGTTTTAGGAGTGATTCTTCTACTTCGGAAGTGGGAGAAAATTCTAATCTACATGTTCCTGAAGAACCTGCAAGGTAGGAATAACCGTGGATATTAATAACTGTTAGGTTCTCTGACTAGAAAGAGGGCAGACAGTTACTCAACAGAAATATATACCAAAGTAATATGAAATTCGCAACACATTTGTGTGAACTGCTAGTTTTTAAAGTATTGTATGAACTAGTAAACAAATAGGTAATGCAATATGTGCCCAATTAAAAGCTATTTTTAGTAATAATGCAGTTACTGTAGATCACTGATCATAGGAGCCAGGATAATGGGAAAGTTTCACCTTCCTTCCCCTGGGAAGAGTGCATTCTTCCTCCCTGGAAGAACTCCATGGTAAGGGAAACAGTGTTGGCCCTAGTCATTGGTAGGAGAATAAATTGCCAGCAAGCCTTTGCCCACCCCACCCTGAAGGAAAAAAAAAACAATTCTCGTATCAATTGCCTGTAACTACAGAAGCAAGAGAGGGATATGTCATGGATCCTGTTCCAATGTTCCTGTGAACATCGTAACCAGTTCCCATGCCATGCTGGTGCTGACACATGTTACTGTTCGGGAGGGCGCTGCTCTTGTTCTTTTGTACCAGGCACTGATGTAGAGACTTTGGAATGTCTATTTGGGTTATCTCGCCTGTTCAAGGACACTTTCCCAAAGACCAGCAGGAACCATTAGGAACACCTGCAGGCTGCAGGAAGTGGGCTCTTACTGACTCTGGGGGGAGGGATTGGAACTATCTAAGCTTTAATTGTTTGAAAGACCCGTGCTTTTGCCATTCTCAGCTTTGCTCTTGAACTTGCATACTATCCAGTAATAAATCAGATATCCATAAGCTTCTTGTATAAGTCTGGCTGGAAACTTGGGTAGGCATTCATCACAGATACTCTGATCTCTGCTACCAGTCAGAGGTGGTGTCTCTGTCAGTCACTACAACTGACTGTTGTCAGTATTGCAAAAGCACACCAAATTACTCACTTGCTGCAAATAGCAGATGTCCCTGTGAGCTTGTTTTTCATCCATTGAGTTACTTGTACATATTGCATGCTGCTTCTCTATTTTTTATTTGTGTGACTGTTTCTTGTTGTTTGTATTTCAGTGAGCAGCCTACATTCAAATGCCCTCTATGTCAAGAAAGTAACTTCACAAGGCAGACGCTATTGGATCATTGCAATGACAGGCATCTTTATCAAGTAGACCCAGTAGTGAGTACTTGTATAAAACTTGTTGTATGTAAAATAATAAAAAGTCTTGTGACACCATAACTCAACTGGTATAACAGATGGTGTAACAAAGAGTTAATTTTTAAGAATACGAGTTTTAATTATTTATTATTTTTATTGTTATTACTAATGAAATGCCATAAGAACATAAGCACTGCGCTGCTGGATCGGGCCCCTGGCCCATCTAGTCCAGCTGTCTATTCTCACAGAGGCCAACTAACTGTACAAAGAATCCCACTAGTCTCCCAGCTGATGGCCTTCAGAGGCAGTCATACTGCCATCAAGGCTATTAGCCATTGATCCCCCAGACTTCCTTGAATTGACACAACCCTTTTTTGAAGCCATTCAAACTGGTAGCCAGCACCACATCTCATGGTAGTGAATTCCAAAGTTTAATTTTATTGTGTTAAAAAAAAAAGACTTTACCCTCTGAAGAATACTTACAATGGTAAGTTACTTTTTAAAATTATGTTAATTCCAAGACATGTTAAATAAGAGAGAATGAAGTGGCCTATTTCTCCTCCAGATTCATCTTACACTGTTAAAATATCCTCTTCCCCTGTAGACCACAGATCATTCCCTGCTCCTCCTCCTCCTCCTCTTCTTTGCCACTTCTTTTTCAAATATTTAAACCGTAATTTAAAACATTTAACCTCTTTTTATTTTGAAAGAACTTTTCCATTTTCAATAATAATAGTATTTTCACTTTATTTTTTCTCAAATGTGACACAGTTCATTCCTTGATAAGTACACAGAAATTGCATTTAATTCAGTGGACATACCTGAGCACTTAAAATATTTAGATTTGGCAAGATTTTACCAAGCTTTATATTAACATTGCAGAACTGGGTGGGAGTGATTAAGTTTTTAAAAAATGTCTACTCAAGCTTACTCAAGCTGACTACATGGACACATCTGTGTTATTTTCCTGGCAATAGTTCAGACATAGTTTGCTGTTACCTTCTTCCCAGGCCTATATCCCTGGGATTTCCTGGTGTTTTTTCCATCCAAGTGCTAACTGGGTCAGATTCTGCTTAGCTTTTTCAAGTTCAGCCAAAAGTGGCTTGGTACTGGTACTGGTGGAGATTAGTGGCTTTAAAAAATAAATAAATAAGCACTTTACACACATTCTAAAAGCCTCCTTAACCTTATGGGTAGAACATGACTAGTATTTTCTCCTTTAAAAGTGGAAATACTAGATGTACTTTTAAAACCCAGAGATGTTAGGTAAAGGTAAAGGTTTCCCTTGACATTAAGTCCAGTCGTGTCCGACTCTAGGGGGCGGTGCTCATCTCTGTTTCAAAGCCAAAGAGCCGGCGTTTGTCAGTAGACACTTCCATGGTCATGTGGCCGGCATGACTACACGGAACGCTGTTACCTGCTCGCCGAAGCGGTACCTATTAATCTACTCACATTTGCATGTTTTCGAACTGCTAGGTTGGCAGGAGCTGGGACTAGCAACGGGAGGTCACCCCGTCACATGGATTCGAACTGCCGACCTTCCGATCGGCAAGCTCAGCGGTTTAACCCCAGCGCATATTCCTTCTATAACTGTCTACTTGTTAAAATCAAATACCTATTATTATTATTATTATTTATTAAACTTGCATGCTGCCCAACTATCAGCAACATTGTTTAATCGAAGGAACCCCGAGCATGCCAATCCTGTAGGATCGAATTGGCCAGGCAGATGCTATGGGAGACAGGCAGTCCCTCAAGTAACCAGGCACTATGCTGTGTAGGGCTTTATAGGTAACAACCAGCACCTTAAATCACACCTGAAAGCAAACCAATCACCAGTGCAGCTCGTGAAGCAGAGGTATTACATGGGCATACTGAGGCATGCCCATTACTGCTCACACCACCACATTCTGGACCAGTTGAAGCTTCCAGGTGGTCTTCAAGGGCAGCCCCACGTACAGTGAATTGCAGTAGGCGAGCTGCAAGGTGACTAGAGCATGAGTGACTGTCTGAAGGCCCCCCCGATCAAAGAAAAGGTACAGCTGTCACAGCAGATGGAATTGTGCAAAGGCCTTCCTGGCTACAGCTGGCACCTACTCTTGAAGCAGGAGCTGCAAGTCTAGGAAGACCCCCAGACTGCATACCAACCTTGAAAGGTTGCTACCCTATCCAAAGTCAAAGAAGGAATATCTCCAGATCTGGGTGACCCAAACACCCACAGCCACCCTTCCCGACCACACCCCTGTGTGTCCTCCCCAACCCGCACAGTGCCTCTTGTGCACCCGTGCACTCTACCCAACCCATGTGGCACCTCTCAACCCCACGTACCCTTCCGAACCCACGTGGCACTTCTCGTGCACCCTCCCTGCACATCCCCTCACTCCCTCTCCCACCCAGCAGCAGCCACTTACCTGCCTGCTGGCCTGAGACTTGCAACTTCCTGCTGGCTTCCCCACTGACTTTGGTTGTGGGAAGCCAGCAGGAAGTTGCCTCACCTTATGACTGTGGGACTCAGTTAACAACAGCTACCAGAACTGCAGAGATTGCTGTCACTAAGTGATGTGGTCACACTTTATGACCGCATCACTTAGCACTGGAAATTCCACCCCAGTTATTGTCATAAGTGGAGGACTTTTTTTACTTTTTAATAGGAAGTAAAGAGAAATTCAGGATTTTATGTAGTCCGTATAAGGTGCTTCTGATCCTTTCTCATTTTTTAGGTCTGTCCTGTTTGTGTCTCTCTTCCATGGGGAGATCCTAACCAGGTTACTAGAGATTTAGTTGGCCATTTAAATCAAAGACATCAACTTGACTATGGAGATTTTACGGTAAGAAATTTGTATGATAGCTTTTTCTGCTCTTGAAGACTGAATTAGATCTCCGTAATCTTTGATTAACTTTTGTAGAAGTTCAGTAGTTGTAGTTGCCTATATGCTTTGAAATGCCTACAGCTCTTAGAGACTAGGCAAATAGGATGAGAGCAACTATTCAAGTATTTAGCAGAAGGTGCTTGATATTGTACAATTCCAGCCTGATGTTTGAAGGAAAGACTAGGCTGTTCTTCAGGTTTCATTCCATACCTGGTGACAGTAAAGGTAGAACTTTCATATTAAATGTTCTATTTTATTATTTTTGTGATGGCAGTTCAAATGCTGGACCTCATTCTGGATTAAATTGTTGAACCAGCATGTATCACCAAATCTTGAGTGAGAGAAGACAGAGTATTTATCTCATCTAGTTGTACCAATCACGGTAGTCTGTACTGCAGCAGCTGAGAGGTTAAAAGTCTGAGTAGTAGCAATTTATAGGAGTTACACTGTATTAATCAGATTCTACATCCAACTTTGAATGCATGATTTTTTGTAGTTTATCCACCGTATGGCTAACGGTTTCCTTTCTTGAACTAACTAGTTTGATCTTGAGACTAGCTATATATTGATACTGGTATATTGATAGTGGCTCATGTTTTCATGATTGCCATGGTAACACTATACCTCTCCTAATTAGTATTTTATCTCAGTAGTGCCCCCTCTGAATTTGGTATTCTATTTGGGTAGAGTTACTGCACTGAACGTAGAGAAGTTATGCCTAACTCCATTGCCACTGGATACATCGCTTTTCCATTGTCTTTGGACTACTGGTTGCTATGGATGTCTGCAACAGTGGTAGTCTGTCTAAATGGTTCTCCCTAAACATCTGTCTTTGGGGAATGTTCTGCCTCTTTTGTTGGCAGTGCTGTCAAAACCATAAGTGACTTCTGGAATATGTAAATGACATTGTTGAAATACACTGCCAAATTCTGATATGGGGCAAATGAAATTGATACATCCTCGACAGCTGCTTGTTTGTTTGGATACTTTTTAGTATCCAGATTCTCAAGATCAACACTGTACATTGCAAGAATATATTTATGGTATATGAAGAAGTTGGTGGTTCTCAGGAAATTAGTGTGGTAAAATGTAAAGAGCATTAAAATACTGTTCGTATAAATATTAAATCAAATACCCATCAAGTTTAAAATGTACAAGTATATGTACTGAAGAAATTGCTTATTCTTTGAGGGGGATCATGTCTTCTGCAATCACAAGTAATTAATACTGAATAATAGAAGTAGATGCAGTTGTACAGTGTTTAACTCTTACTAAAATTGCAGATGGTCTATATAGTGTTGCACTTTCCACACTTTTATTCTTCTGGCACTTACAAAGATATGTCTTACAGGCTTTAAAATTAACATAAATACTTTCAACATTTAAGTATGAGGTACACAATTTTTAATCCATGCAGATATGCTTTTTTACCATATATGCTGCTGTAGCATATTGGTGAAACAAAAGCCTTACATACCTTTGCTCCTTAAATAGCCTTACTATAACTGTCTCCTCCCTGCCTTTTATTTGGGAATGGAAGATGTTCTTTCATGCAGAATGTTCTGGGTTTAATACTAGACATCTCCAGTTAAAGCTATTGGTGTAGTATACTTGGTGAAATGGAGAAACAGTCTATCCTAGAATAATGATGGGGAAGAAGAGGAAGTCTGCGTGTACTGTAAGTGCTAAAGGGCAAAACAAAGATTATGGTGTGAGAGGAACAAGTTCAAAACAACTGTGATGCGGGAGGGAGAGACACCAGTAAACTTGTGGAATGATAGGATAGAAATGATCTCTCCATCTGGAAAAGCACACAATCCTACAACTACAAAAGCTATCCAGGTACAGAAAGTCAAACCTTATGTCTTAAGATTTCTTCTCTCCCCTCAGAGAAGAACAGAGAGATGTGCAAAGGAAGACCTTTGGACTAGGAAGTATCTTGAATCCTTTGAGTAATGGCAGGATACACTAAAAGGAAGCTTCCCGCGTGCTCTTGGAATCTGGACATAAATTCATTTAGTTTATTTTTAAAATCATTCTTGAAACATAAACAGAGTAAATGAATTTAACTCTTTTACTCTTTAACTGCTGCTCTTAATATGAAGATAAATCTAAATAAAGATCAATCATATAAGAAATGGTATATTTACAATTTCCTAGGTAATAATGCAGAGGATTAGAGAAAAATAGCTTGATTTTGAAGGTTTTGTTTCTGATTCACTGCTACTTTGTTTGTTATTTAGAATCTTCAACTGGATGAGGAAACTCTGTTTCAAAACGCTGTTGAGGAATCTTGTCAAGTGAACCTTTGAAGCCTCTAATTTGCTTACATCACTACTATCTACAAGGGGGGTGGGAGTCAAGTCTGGTCTGATGTTAATAAAAAGGAACTCTGTATCCAATTCAGTAGCAATTGTTTTCCCCTAGGCAAACTTCATTTTAAAATACTTTAAAAACATGTATTACTACATTGTAGTATGAAGTATATCTTCTCCAACTACAGTAGTAATAGAAATATTTCAAATATCTGGAGAAAATATCATTGCCTTTGAAAGAAAAGCGTTTTGCTTCTTTTGTTTTTTATTTAAATTCTTTGATTTTACAGAACTTTTTTAGTTGCAGTGAAATAAATTGTAATATATTAGAGTGAGGATAAGGGGGATAATTATCCTTTCTTGAATAGTTCCATTTTTTTCTTGCATGCTTTGTATTTTGAAGTATATGTTAAAAGCTAAATGGTTTTATTGTGACCCGTAACTTAACTTTAACTATTGCATGCAGGGATTTTCTTAATTGTTTTCAAAAGTCTCTAAGTACAAAAGCATTTACTGAGCCTAATAGAATGCCAGAATTCAGACGCTTGCAAACTATGGCATGTTAGTCTAAAAAAAAAAATGATATTCTTTTCAGTAACACCATAGCCTCTACCGCTATGCTTTTCTAACCCCTCCCCCTTTTTTTCCTAAGTATTTCATTGCTGTGATTAATTCACATTAGTCTAAGACCTGTATATGACTTTTACGATGGCAGCATAATTCACCTGAAATGTTTATTAGAGTTTTTCCTCTTGTTTTTTAAATAAAACTTTGAACAGAAATGTCAAATAGTAAGTTCTAATACTTTGTAAATGTTATCTTACTAAGGCTGCTTTTGTAATAAGAAGGAGGGTTTCATTTTTTAAAAATGCAGCACTGTTTTAGGCCAGTATTAAATTGATTTGATTCCAGTGTTTAAGTTGACTAGAAATTTCCACTAATTGAATGTCACTTGCTTTAAAAATTAGTTTGGAAACTGTCTTCATTGTAGCGTTATGATTATGGATAAGCAGATTCATCTTATATCACTGCATTGTTATTCTAGGTTTCCATTAAGCCTTTGGTTTTGCTCTATTTATATTCAGGAAATAAAGAGAATTTTAGAATTCAGATAATGGAATCTCTCCATGCATGCTCATGATTTGATTATTGGACACATTCTCTTTTTGCTTTATTAAGTAGTAGTATTTAAATTTGGCTTTTCTCTCAAACACATCACTCCTTCATTGAAAAATTTTACAGACTGATCCAGATTTATGGATTTGCTTTTGCAGAATCCTCCGGCCCCCAACCCCAGTTTTGGGAAGAGCAATAATGTTTAACTGCACCGTTAACAACAACAAATTTTTTCTTTCTTCTGTACTTCCATGGAATAGAAATTTTATTTCTTCCACAGAAATAAAACAAATTAGTAACTATTTTAAAGACATTTCTTGATTGGGTATAGGCTTCAGATAAACCTAAGTTAATTAGCACATGTAGAGAAAGGGAAAGCACCAGTAGCAAACTGCAAAAAGAAGTAATCAGATAATAAGTCCTTTATTAAATTATCAGAGCAGTGCAGAATACTAAGTACTGTGATTTCCTTCTGTATGCCACCGCTGGCAGTAATTCATTTCTATCATTTATTGGATTGTTTGATTTCTGGACCTTTCTGGTATTGTCATAACATTAAGTCAGTATGACTAATGATTCTGTAGAAGGCAGTGTTATTGGCAACATGAGAAATTAAACTAGCTCTTTATATCCTTCCTGGATTATGCCATAGAGATTTTTACTTTTTGGCTATTTCAGGAAATTGACAAGGTTACCTACAAGATGTTGCCTGCTGTAAGGCAATAGGTCACATTTAAAACAAAAACTTTTCGGTGAACTGTAGGAACTGGGGTACACTTTCACTAGAACATTCCTACTTCAGTAGTGTGCCTCTGCTATAAAAACAAGCAGGGTGGCTTATTTAGACAGATCTACCTGTTTTCCTTTATACACTAGGGTGTGGGACATCAGTTAAATATAATTATTTGCAAGCAAAGCATTTCTGAGGAGATTTTTACTGATTTTCCTTTAATTGTTGGCACTGAGGGTAAGCATCTAATCAGTTTCAGAATCAGATGTTTTCTTGAATGCAGGCTAATTTCTCCACCAATGCTGTTACCTTGTAAAACAAACATAGTTGGAACAAGTAGCTTTCTTTCAGGAAAGAGATGGCTAATAGCAAATTTACTATCCTAGGTCTTGTAAAGCAAAATTGCTTTTAAAAAATAATAGAAAAATTCAATATATGTCTATTTCCTTAATTTCCTAGCAACCTACAAATTTTATCTGAAGAGCAGTATATATATTTGTATATAAATAAATAATACATTCACTGAAAGGCTGCCTTGATGGCTTTAAACAAAAGCCTTTTTTAAAGAAAATTCAAATAATGTCAAATCCACATAATGTCAAATCCTATCCTCAGAAGGCATGGAAGATGAGAGAAACAGACAAAAGGCATTGGTAACTAGAAGTGCAAATTGAGATACATAGCTTGAGCTTTGATTAGATTGATAGATACTTTGTGTTACCAACCAGGTACCGCTTCAGTTGTTCTTAAAAACCAGCAGTGCAATCATTTGGATTTTTAAGAGGGCAGGACATAACACAAATTTAAATTCCAATATATGCTTTATTAATTTATTTCTACAATCAACTTGTTTTTGTACTCTTGTAGAAAAACGTAAGTTGATGAATGAGCCAACATAAAGCAAATTATAGTGCACCTGAAATAAACTATGTTCTGACAGGCATTTCTAGCAGTAAATAAGAATCTTAAGCAGAGATGGGCATTGGGCAGGCTTCAGGAATGTATGATCTTTGTGTTGATTTCATTTATTTATTTCATTTGTTAGATTATATCCTACTTTCCCACCAAGAACTCAGAACAATTTACATCGGCATCTTTAACAACCCTGCACCACTGAGATTGGGCTGAGAAAGTAACAGCTCCAAAGTCGTGCAAGGGCTGAGGGTAGATTTGAATGTTGGTTTCCCCAGTCCTAATCCAACAACTGCACTACACTAGGATCCTGAAACAATGTCTCAGATGATTGGCTAGCAAAACGTATGAAAGCTTTAAGAAAGAATAGCTTTAAGAAAGTGCAGGAAGAAGTACAATTTATGAAGGAAATAGCATGTGAAATACATTTGTGAGTGAGAGACAGTTCCTAACTGTCTGCTTAATATTTTAAACTGGTTGAAGTATCTTGATTGGAATAAACCCAAGTAACACAATGGTAAGGGAAGTATTTTTGGTTAACAATTTGTGTTTTTTTAAAGGAAGCAGAATAGATTCATGGACCAACAACAATTTTTATCCAAGGAAATGTACAGATGTAAATTTTAAAGGAAAATCTAAATTATTTTTCCACAGCAGTTAACTGAAACATCATTCAGATATCTAGGGAAATTGTCAAGCATGTCTGTATCTGAGAGAAAAGAAAATGTGTTGAAATAATATATAATGGAGTCTTAACACCAATATTGATTAATATATTTAAGTAATTAATATATACTGAATAATATGATATGAAGTGAATTTGGTTAGTTATTTCAGGAAAATCTCAATTCTAAGTATGTCTCAGATGGGCTCTAGAAAGCATTCAGGTGAAATGGAAACCAGAAATTTTGAGCAAGCCAGAATTTGGGCTAAAGAAGAAGGTAGTAGCCAAGAGATGGATCAAAAATAATCCAGGGCATACATTCACACTTTTCAAATTGAGAAAAGTAATTTTGTTCAGTAAATTCTGCTGTATCAGGAAGCTGTTCAGAAGGGTTCAATGATCTCTATGAACAGGGTCAATCCAGGACTTGAAAGGATTTAACTGGCAAGCTGCTACTGCAAATCAGTCCTTCCACATGTAAGGCTAGACACATGGATCCTGCAGGTATACTTCTACAGAAGTAAGACCCATGGAATTCTAAGCATACTTAGTAAGAAGTCTGCCCTCAGTAGTGTCGTTTAGTATCCTTACTTGTGTGCACAGAAGTCTGTATATAATTCTTCAGGAGATAAAAACTGCATGCCAAAAAACTAAGGATATTTTATATGCTATAGAAAAGATAGAGGTAAAGATGGTCTCGTGTTTTCTTGGTAGCAGTATGGAGGTGGTTTATTGGCACCTTCTCTTAGGATATTTTTTCAACTTCCCAGTCAATCCTAAAGCCCTAGAATTTCCTGATGGTCTTTTGTCCATGTATTAACCAGGACTAAATCTGTGTAGCTAGATAACACGCTTTATTAAGAAGCTAGTTTATACACAATCTGATTTTTGTTCTATCTTGTTCAATATTGTTTGATATTGTTTTGTAATGACATTATTGTTTGGTAATAACAATCTAGGGATTCAGATAGGGTACCCCCACCCTAGTCCAGCCCATCCTTATCTAGATAAGCTTGAACTGAACAAATGGCCCAAAACAAAGCATTGAGCTATAGCCAGGAATAATCAAGTTATTTGATTGACAGTTAATTTGCTATAATTGCTGCAGCTACCAGGTAACTATGTTCAGGGAAACAGATGAATGTTGATTTGGAAACATACACAGTTCCTGTTTACATCTGTTTCACCCTTGTTTGTCCCAATTATGTCCCAAGAAGTCTGTTGCACTTTAGTTGAGCTGGAGGAAAACAGCAGCAGGTCTCCTCTGCTGATTCGTTGCCTGAAGTAGAGTCATCTCCTGTCAAGATTTCACCCCAGGCTTTACTTGGCACTTGGGGACTGGGCATTGCAAAGCAGAGGTGGCCATTCTAAGCCATGGAAGCAGTGGGGCTATGTCAGAGTTCCTATTTTCCATGAAACCAGGGACAGAAAAAGGCAAAGATAAAAGAGAGGGACATTATCCTCTTACCAAATGTCAAATGTCAGGATGCTCTTCCTTTGATTCCATGTATCCATGGAACCCCAGAATTCCATATGCTACATATTTGGAGAGCATAGTGTCATTCCTCAAGTTCTGGCAATTCAGAAGAGTGATACACTTTTCTCTCTCTCTGGCAGAACTAAGACATCAGCCTTAGCAGTGAGATGGGAATTATCATCCAGAATATCTAAAGGGCAGCAGATTTTACCTGTTCCATGATGTCCTCTTGAATAACCCTTTGAAGGGATGAGACACCTCTAAACCATGATACTGAACTGATAAGATTTTCTTCTGAAAGCCAATGCATATTCCAAGTGGATGGTGGTAACTTTTTCTTTCCAAATTGATGTGAAAATCATCTGCTGGTTATAATATTGTTTTACCACTAGAGGGTACCAAGCTCTTTCAAAGGCAAGCCCTTTAAAACATATGAAAATAGAGTTGATGAGACTGGCTGCACACATGTCGCTTTAACACAGAGGTGCATTACCTGAGGGCCTGGGGCCATATCCGATCCCTTGGGTTCAACTCCAAAAGCTGTTATCAGATTAAAGATGGGAATGTCTTTAAATACATCACTGGAAAGTAATGTTAACTATATTCCACTTTAAACTGAAAATGAAATGTAGGATGGGTGCTGGCCCCCTCCACTACTTTTTGCAATGCAGCCTCTGGCACACTACTTAAAGCCCCTGGCACACCATCCTTGATCTGAAAAAGTTGTACATCAATGCTTTAACTGCACCCCATTTGTGAGTTGCTTATTTATTTATTTGAAGGAAGCATATTGCAGTCAAAAATGTATCTTGTAGTACTCATAAATATGTCCAAGTGGTTATAAATGAAGAGGGATTTTAAAGGCTGTTCAGAGTTATTGACAGGTGGGCTGCTTAAAGTGTGACATGTTTATGGCTTGTCTAAATAAATGTATGGCCAGCATTGCAAGGGAATATATATTGCTGATGCAACAAACGTAACTAGTTTGCTTTCTCTGTTGCCTCTTACTGTAAATGCTTTATAAAGTAGGTGTATTCACTTACAGGTAGTCCTCACTTACCAACCACAATTGGTACATAACGAGGTTGTGAGAAACATCTCAGTAACCACCAACAGACTGTTACAACCACATGGCATCACCGTAGCACATAAAACAAAACTCTTCAAAACCTATTAAGCAACCCAAAAGACCAAGAAGAAAAAACAGGAGTTATTTACAACATACAATGCAAAGACTGTAACAGCTACTATGTAGGACAGACAGGCAGAAGACTAGCACAGCACATCCACGAACACCAACTAACAGGCAGAAGACACAATGAGAACTCCTTAATCTCACAACACATGGACAGACTCAACCATAGTTTCAACTGGGAAATGGTGAGCATCCTAAACCAAGCCAAATCCAAAAACGCCAGAGAATTCCTGGAAGCCTGGCACTCAGACAAAGCAGCCATCAACAGACACATAGAGGTAAACAACATTTATATACCATTCAAAAGCCAAAAGACCAGTACACTCCCTTGCCAGCAATCAACACCCAGATATGCAAAAATCAACACTAGGATTAACACCAGATGAACCATCAAACAGCACAATACACCCTAATCAAGGAACTATTAACTCAGGCAATCAACCAAGCAGCAAACAACAGCCCAATCAAAGAACTCCCAAGGAGAAAACAACACCCCCACCAACACAAGCAGGGCAAGCCACAGTATATAAACTGAGAGCAAGGCCCACTCCCTCTTTACACTGAAGATGTTGCCTAGTCTGGCAATGAAACCTCTGCAAGAAAACAACAAGGCTCAGAGAACACCAAGGACTCCAGTGTCTTTTTTTTTATTAAGAACTTTATTCAATTTCAACATACATAGTTGCAATACAGTATAAAAAATATAGAAAAGCAAGAAAAGACAGCTAAAGAACAAAGAAGAGGCTATAAAAGTCTGATCAGTTGAAATGGCCAATTATCTGAGTCACGCAGGCAAATGTTGAGATAGAAGTAATAACTGGAAGTGTTGACTTAATGCAAAAAGGGATCCCTTCAGTGAATCTTCATCTTCCAGCACTCTGTCTCAATTAAGAACCCTATGCTATTCTTTCTCCTAGAAGTAGTTCTGCCACACCATAACTTTCTTAGAACCCAAGTCACCCATGTTTTTAGAGGCAGTCTGTTCGCTGTGCTAATTATCAGGCAGGAAGGAATCTGCCCAAAAGTGACATTTAGCTTTACATGCAAATACGAAGCAGCTTGTATTTAGAGGAAAGTTATTGGCAATATAGGCAATGACTAACCTTTAAAAAAATGCACTGCTGCCATTTTTCCATTTAATTCAATCTCAGTTGACTGATCTCACAAGCAGGGTTTTTGCTATGTACATTAGACTGATTGCATGGATTACAGGTGCTTATACATTCATCCTGAGTTTTATGAATCTTTTTCATGATTTTTCTTCACTTGGCTGCTCTCTTGTATCAATATGGAAGAAGTTGATGGGTCAAGTTATTGACTGCCCTGTTAAGTTTTCTGCCAAATTATCTGCTTCCCATATACAGGATTTCAAATCTGGCCAAAACTCCAAGCCTGCACAGCAGCAAATTGGCAGGAATAGGAGAAAACAGATTTATGCTAGCAGCTGTTGGGAAGAGAGGACAGTTACCTCTATCACTGATACCATTTTTATTCAGGAAAGCTTTTGGCTTTTAAGCTAGTAGAATAAACTTTTCTGTCTAGGGATATTTCTTTTTTATTCTTTTTGTATTGATTTATTTTATTCAGTCTGTATACCATACCAACTCTGTATGTTTTTATAATAATTATAATTTTGTATATCATCTATACTTCTATTGTTAGCTGCACTGAGCATTATTTTTAGTGGAAAGGGAGAAAATAAAAGTGCTGAAATTCTGACAGTGTATAATAAGACTGGAATAAATGCTGCCATCAGGGTGTTCCTGGGTTACTGCTTCCAACAAAGGTTTCTTCATGCATAAGACCAACATCAAACTACAATCTTATCTGAGGCATCATGAATGATTTCTCTCAGTATCTTAGCCATAGATGCTATGCAAGGCTGGAAATTCTCCCACACAATTGTTTTATTGCAGAACTGATGATCCCTAAAGCTGCCTTCCAGAAATAGGTGAAAATGGAGCTCTTCCTGAGGTGATTTGAGAAGTGGCACCTAGTGTTTTGGATGCTTGGGTTTTTATATGTTTTTAGTCTTTAAATATTTAATTTAACACTGTGAATGTTTTAGTATGTTGTATACTCCTGTAAAACTGCTGAGATCCTCAAGGGATTGCAGCAGGTATACATGTAATTAATTAATTAATTAGATTAACTGGTTCACTGTTGACTGTCTATAACCATTTCATATCTAAAGTGTTTGAAACTAAACTTTACACCTATTGTTTGTGACTTACGTTACAATTTTTCCATGTTCCAGCACCCTCAGGAAAATTATGAGTTCTGGGATCTGGAGCCTTACTGAGGTTTTGCACCTTTAGAGATGTATCAAGAACCTTCAATAAATCAGTTTCATCAGTTATTAAAGACTTACCTGTTCTGGATGTAGTTGCCATTGATTCATACATACTGTAGATTCTAATTGTAATGCTTTTAATGATTTATCATTTTTTTTAGTTCTGTAAAGCAGTCTGATTTTTTAAAATGAACAACAGTATGCAAATTCAATACATATAATTACTGCAACTCTCATAATCCATTCCTGTTGGCTGGGTTGTATGTATTTCAATGTATATGGCCACCCATCTCGCTACAGTGTCTCTGGATGGCCAACACAGAAACCAAATGCAGTAAAAACAAACAATAGCCGCATTAATAGATGGTGGTGGTGATGATGATGCAGTGGCAGTCAAGGACAACAATTACTATAAATAGTATCCATCTCGGCTTCATTAACCTCCCAACTTCTACACCCAGAAAAACAGCCATGTTTTTAAAGCATTACAAAATGCCAGCAGAGTCAGGGCTAACCAGATTTACAGGATATGGTGCTCCAGAGGGCAGACACTGCAACAGAAAAAGCCTGCTTTCTAAGTTCTGCCAGATGACATTCCCTGATAGATGGCACCAGGAGCATGCCCCTTTGCTGGACCTAGTGGGATGGTACAAACAATCAGAGTAGCAGTCCTGCAAATAATCTGGCTCCATGCCATGAAGGGCTTTATAGGTATAGAGTAAGGGAGATGGCCTTGACAGAAATATTTAAGAACCATTGCCTAGGCAAAGAGGGCTGAAATGTTCTCTAAGTTCTGGGAAACAGAATATTCAGAAGCAGTTCAGGCAAACCTCTCCCCAATTCACTGAGTTATAAGAAAGAGGGAAGGTAAAGCACAGTCAGACTTGCAAGATTCTGTTATTATAGCCAATCTTAATGAAGGGTAGTTCTAGTCTTCCTGTGGAGATAATTTTCTGGTCTGGTCTACCTAGAGGGGCTGATGTCAGGTCACAACCAGCACCTTGAATTGTATGCGGAAGCACACTGGAAGGCAGTGCAGCTTTGCATAGCAGAGGTATAATATGTGTCATGGCCCAGGACTCAGATTCTGACTTTGAAGAAGCTGCTGCAGCTGAACCAGTGGAATGTCAGCCTCAGGAGACTCCAAGCCAGGAGTCACCTGAGGCTGATCAAACACAGGCACCACTGGAACAGCTGGAGCAGTCAGATGATGATGCATGGTCTCCAATGCAGCAAGTAGAGTGGAGAGCAGAGCAAAGATGCTCAGTGAGGCTCCTTGCCAAGTAAGGGAGTAACTTTCTTGATTAAGGACAGCTGGCTGCAGCCTGATTTAAGAGGCAGCCCTGACCCACATTCCTGCCTTGGAAACAACCATCTGATTTCCTGCTGTGGTGTGGCATAATCTTGCTCATGAAACTGATCCTGGATTGGCTGACAAACCTGACTTGGCGCTCTCAAGTTTGGACTGGAGTTTGACTATTCTTCTGTATGCTCTTGTTGAAAGCTAAACCACTCAGGCAAGCTTTCTTTCCAAGAGACTTTGTTGATTTGCATTTCTTCCCTTGTCTGTTATCTGCTCGGCCTTGAATAAATTCCTTTCCTCACCTAGCAACTGTGTGTGTGAGAGTTTGAGATCTGAAACAGGACAATATGGATGTACTAAGGTGTGCCCTAACTGGTCATGCTGCTGCATTCTGGACCCATTAAAGCTTCTGGATGTTTTTCAAGAGCAATTCTATATAGCGTGCATTGCAATTAATCCACTCAGGAAGTATCAAGGCATGACTGACTGTGAACAGTGCCTCCCAATCCAGGAAAGGACACAAATGGCATACAAGTTGTAACTGCAAAAGCCCTCCTGGCCAGAGCTGCCATCTCACATTGCTTCTGCATGGGGTAGTCCCACTCCATCTAGAATGAAAAATAGTGTTGGAAGAAGTTAAGATCTCTCCCTGCCCACCATGTTGTCTTCCCACAGAACACTGTCTTCCTGCAATATTGCCTTCCCCTTGAGCAAGGTAAAAGCTTGAAAATTAGAAAATAGAATAGGTTCATACAAAGAGGATGCCAGAAAATTTAAATATGACAAACCAGAGGAGAGTGACCCTGAACCTTTTGGATGTAACCAATGCAACTCAATGTATAATCATAAACATCCACTGCCCTCCAACTCTGTTTTTATTGGTGAAAAAGTCTACAATATCTCCTGTGCCTCCACCCCTTCATTTATACCTAAAGGTTTCTTTTTGTTATGTGGGCATGAGGAGGGGCTTGTGCCATTGGGCGCTTGACCTTTCTATATACCCTGCTCCCATGCAATGAAGCCCATCACTCCAACTTAAAAGGGAAATTGTTCAAATCTTGCTGTTTGTATTATTTGCCTTTAATGTAATTTCCTCAATCTTTCAATGTGTTAAATCTATTTTCCTGAAATATTGTATCTCCATGTCAACTGGACAGAAAATCTATTGGCAAAAATACCTTTAAAAAGCCCGTAATGCTCTGAGTGGGTGATGAGTGAGCCCCATTTTGTGGCATCTCCTGTTATGCCTCAGTGTTCAGTTGGAAGTGATTTGTGTGTGTTCGTAATTATTTCCCAGCTGTTGACCGGGGCTGTGTGTCTTGTCTGCTCAAGCTGCACCTATCTGGAAAACCCAGGTAGAAAGCAAGGGGGGCTGACAAGATCCACATGCCTCAACAGGCTGTGAGCATGTGAGTGAGTGACCATAAGCTGAACCTGGGAGCAGCGTGTGTAACAGTTACAGCCAGGATTGGTTTGTGTGCTTAACTTTAAAGAAGCCGTATGCTGGAGTGGCCCTCATCTTTTGATTCCCTTGAAAAAGTTAAAAAACCTCTTTCAACACAAAATTTGCACCCCCAAGCTGTCACCACTACTGACCACCCATATCTACTGTATACTTCTTTACTTGCCTCTGGTGAGGCAGGTGATAATGTTCCCATGGTGCCTATATTCCTTGTTAGGACTGTGGAGCAGTGGAATTGGTTCCTGATTCCAACTCCAAAGGGAGGATTGAAGGAGTAAAACAAATTCCTGAGCCAAGATTTCCAAACCACCCAGGCCCCTGAACCCAAGTAAACCTCCTTAACAGTTTGCTTGGGCATTTGCAGATGCTGACTCATATGTTATCTTAAATCAACACTTGTAGTTTTAGATGGAAATTAGGAAGTAACTAACCACGAAAGTCATGCCAACCACCATTTTACTCTGTATTCTAAGCGGAAGATCTAACCCATGTTATTAAGAATAAGATGATTCACATTTGACATCATTACAGCATTTATTATACAACCATATAAGGGTTGTTTGTACCCTCATTAAGTGGACATAACCTTGTGGCCTGTCCTCAGCACTGTTCAAATAAACTTGGCTCAAGCAGATCATGTTGTCTCCATTCATAAATTGGATCATGGGGAATTTTTCTCCTTCAGTATCAGCATATTTACGATACCTCACCCTGCGCTGGCAGATGACAATACCTTGTAGTTCAAAGCATCTGGAGGACATCAGATTGCTCATTCTTCACTAGAAAATGGGTTTCTACAGAATTATGTAGTAATGTATTAAGAGATCATTTTAGTTCTCCTTTGTGGTGCATACAGATTATTGATTCAATGCAATCAGAGCAGATACCAGATAACTGACTAAAAGGGTTAAAATTTATTTCTGGTTTAAGGTATATATAAAGCCACACAACTTCAGAGAACACTAACAGAAGTGTTACAACATGGACTTTTGGCTAACCTCTTTGCTCCTAAGTGGGGTTCTACCAATCATATGGGGACTGGTAAGGAACATACTATTTTGATAATTTATCTGCATGAAGTAACCATAACTTAATCACTTTAAAGGCCAAAATACTGTTTGTATTTGACATTCAGGTCTTCACAGTAGCCATGTGCTAAGTCATAATGTGATTGGTATGGTTTTGATTTAGCTTGTTGTAGGAACCCAACTGTTGGGTTTTATAAGCCATGACTTCTGATATTACAATGTGTGAACCAGCTTTGAGCCTTTACAGAGGTCTGTTTCTATACATGTGTACTTGATAGGTAATTTACTGTGCTAAGCCATAAGCCATAGATTATACCAGGGTTTACATGGTATGTTAAAAATAAACTACATTGTGTTTTAGTATTTATGTGTGAACACAGCCTTTATGTATGAGTGGGTATGGGAAAGAGAGAGTGTGAGATCAAAGCAAACAGAAAGAGGAGAGAAACCTTTTATCTCCTGCTGTGGTCCTGATTGAAATTGCTCTTTTGATGCTTTCTGCACTACAAGGAATCACCGATTTGTGCCATCACTTAAGTCAATCCTGCAACTAAGGAGAAATTTCCCTCTTTCTGCCTATTGCAGCCCTAATTGTTAATGAAGCCCACTGTCCCTGTAGCTAAATTTAATGAATCTGCAAAGATGCATTTAATATCATGTCAAATTTTGTTGTTAGCCTAAGTTTCACTGGATTTTAGGCTTTGGTAACACAACTTTATATATATATATATAAAAAGAATATTTATAGACAGTACTGTCATTTTTCATCTTCAACTAAAGATAAAATAGAAAATCAACAAAGCTAATAATTATTGTTTTAGGACTCAAAATATAAATATGGTAAAAGTTGGATGCTTCTGCATCCATTATGATATCCATTAAGCACTGTACAGGTAGTCCTCATTTAGCAAATGCCTTGTTTAGTGACCATTCACAGTTATAATGGTGATGAAAAAGTAATTTTACAACCAATCTTCATATATACAACCTTCACAGGTCTGTAAAGCAAAGGAAAGCTGATCATAAGCACAGTCATTATTTCACTTAGTGACCACTTTGCTTAATGACCAAGTTACCGGTCCTAATTATGGTCGCTAAACAAGGACTACCTGTAATATCTATGGCAATAATTCATGTCAATTTGGTTGTCTATTGTTAAAATATTTATCCATAAACAGGGTTTTTAGTGTGCATATTTCCTACAGCTTTTTTTAGACAAGCAAATGTTTCTAAAATTCCATGCAGGCTTCTGAGTTGCAAGGAATTCTAGATCAAGCAAGGATGGGAAATAATATGACCACACTGTGCTACAGACTTAGACTATAGGAGGTCCATCCTTGTGCAAACTGGGCCTTTTGGAATCAGACAGAAGATTGCAGTAGGGACTCTCCCAAATTCTGCTTGGAGAAGGAACAAGATAATATTTGTTCGTCTCCCTATATCACTTGCCTTTAGATGTCAACTAAATTCTTACCAGAACATTCATATATCTTATTATTATTCTTTTTTTCTTTTGTTCTAGCCTGTTCAACTACCACTGGGTAAGTTTTATGGTTCAGTCTACTAATGAGTATAAATCAGTAAATCTAAAATATTCTTAATGATAGTATGTTGATATTCAGATTTTAAGCATATTTATTTTGAAATATGCCATTGCATGTAATGGGTTTTATTAATAAGTATACTATTCCATGCAGCTTTACAGAATTCATAAATATAATGACTATACTCATCCTTCATTTTGTTTTTCAGAAATCACTGAAGACAATGAAATTGATCAAGATATCTTTGATATCAATGAAGGTAATTTTCAGGTTGAAATTTATTTCTTTTTGTCTATGATAATAACATAGATAGTCACTAAAATATACTAATGTGTGTTGGGCTTTGTTTTTAGCTTTAGGTCTGGATCCGTTTGAAGGTGACATCAAACGTGACACTGAGGTGAGCTGAAATGATAAGCATATGCTAAATGAATATCTAGTGGGAAGTGGCAAGCTTATGTTTTCCCCTTCTGGAAATGGTACCTTGTATTGGGTCATTCCATACTTCATACGTTCTTTTTTTTATAGTAAATTTTATAGCTTTCAAGAGAAGAATAAAAACTAGAAAAAACCAAAAAACTAGAAAGAAAAAAACTAAAAAAGTGCAGAAACACAGAATTTTTTTTCAAATTTACAAAAAGATGTGGCTTCCAATTTTTAACAGCAAGGATATACAAAAATTTCCACAATCAATCTCTATATTAAATCAAAACACCACATTATTTCTATAAGTCATTCCACTTTAACACATAATAAAAATCACTAAGTACAGTTACTCCTCCCCCTTATATTAAAATAAAGGAAAAAAAGTTCATATAAACCTCCTAAACTTCTTTCTCCCCTCCTGAGGATAACACCTATTTAATTATTCCCTTCCTACCACTATTCTATGCATTTCTGTCTGCTATAATAAGAATCAAATTAAAAGGCACATAAGTTGTCTGCTATTGTACTTAATAGGACAATTTTAATAATCCCAGACAATTCAAAACAGTAATTCCATATCTTTAAAAGGGAATAACATCAATCAAATCCTTAAAGCAAACCAGATAAACATTCTTTAACCCTAATACAACCGTTTTAATAATTTTCATCTTAATAAACCCAAAAAACAAAGCCAATTCAAAACAGTAAATCCAAATCTTTAAAGGCAAATATCATCCATCAAATCCTTAAAGCAAACCAGATGAACATTCTTCAACTCTTATCCCACTTCAAAATAAATCAGAGCAGTTACATACCCCCACAATGTGCACAGAACTTTCCTCTTGAAAGAATCAAACAGCCCAGCTGCCCCCCTCAAAGATTCCAGGTTCTTTTCATGGCATTCCACCAGGAGATCAATTTTACTTATGGCTTGCAGATCACTCTCTTAGTTTTCTCCAACTCCACTATCCTATCTTCATCCAGCATCTCAATAAAAATCTCAATCTCAGTCTTAAAAATACCTTTCTATCACTCTTGAATTCCTCAATTTCATCCACCACATCCCCTACCTGATGGCACATTTTAGGTCTCATATTTTCCACAATGTCCTGGATATCTTGCATAAAAGCTTGATAGAAGTCAGAAGAAATCTGTTTAAAATCTTGGTGGAAGTCAGAAAGAATCTGTTTGAAATCCTCCATGCCTCATGCAGTAAATTATAACACCCCCTAGGAGCTTAACCAGCAAAAGTCAAAGATATGGAAGTGTTCCAAAGTGTGTTTACATAAAGTGAGTGTGAGATAGCAGACAGTTCTCAAGGGAAAGTGAAAACAGAAAGCTGAAGGTTCAAATCAGCCAATTCAATGTGTAGGAAAATGCTAATATCTTCAAATTTAATACAAAAATAATAACAGGAAGACAATTGTTTAATCTTTGGAATTTTCTTTGGAAGGAAAATGAAATCCAAAACTTAAAAGATTCTTTTTTTAAAAAAGAAAGTAATCTCAAAAATAACATTGAGCACTAAGAGAACCAGCTTCTCCTCGCTGTAGAAAGCCTCCCTTGGGGTACATATACTTAAAAAAAATACAAATTGGTGATTTAGAAATGGGGTGGCCAGTCTTAGTGTCCCTTTAAGGCTACAGCACAGCTTGGAAAGTGATGAAGTCCCTGCCTCCCAGCTGGCTCTTACCAGTCAAATGCGAAATGCTGTTTGTGATCTTCTGGCTGCAAGCAGCCATCTGGAGGACAGATGGGATGATTGCAGGTATTCTCCTTTATCTGGAAAATGTTTCTGGGCTTCAGGAAAACCTGCCTGAGCCCGAAAAAGGTTACCGTATTGTCAGCTCCACCCACGGGCACCGTCATTCAGTCTGCCATTCCCACTGGAAGCCCCATACTTCATACATTCTGATGGAGAAGGTCTGTTTAATTTATTCTAAGAATGGCAGGATTAGAAGATATGAAAGCTGGTATCAAAATAAGAAGTAGAAACTTTAACAATGAAAGATGAACCATGGGGGGCAGCAAAGTCAAAATGGCAATTATGTGTAAAGTGAAAAGGGTAAACACAATACGACCCATGACTGAACCTCAAGGGACACTCCCAATGAAAGAGAATTCCTGGAATTGTAATTTACCATGCAATGCTACAAAAGAATGGGAAGAGAGAAAAGACTCAATCACTCTGACTACCCAGGAACCATAACCTAAATAATATCTGGTAGGTTAAGTGTATCAAATGCTGCTGCCAAGGATGAATGGGATGGGGTGATTACAGGAAAGTCCTTGGAAAACAAAAACTTAATGCTGGAGACAAGTCAAGATGGAAAGCATTGTCTATGCAGTCACCAGCTGATGGCAGTTATCTAACCAACTAATATAGGGAACAAATTATAATCTTAATTTCTTATAAATTTGGCTGTTCCCCTTTTTAAGCCACCTAAATTGTCAACCATCACTGTTACCTTATGATAAGAAATTCTGTAATTTAAAGATGAGCTTAGAACTAATACTTAGAAATATTGTAATATTTTTTACACTTAAAGGGATAGAACGATGATCAAGAAAAGGACAGAAAGACCACAGGCCCATTTAAACAGTCTGGTTACTGTGGCATGAGGATTTCCCACTTACTGTTTGCTGAGGACAAAGTCTCCATCTTGTAGGCAACTGGCTGGTGAGGTAGACTGAATCTGGTCCAAGGATCTGGTATGAAAGTAATGTTTTCCCTGGAAAAATGTAAGAAGACTTCCTGTCTGGACAATCCATTGCAGGGAGAGGCAGCTTGAGGTGACTTACAGTCTGCTGAGCTACAACTGACCCAGCAGTTCTGCTGTGCGATTACACCCTTCCATCTGGCTCCTGGGTTGGTGCTTGTTCTGCAGTGCTATTTTGGCTGTGAGGGAGACCAGAACCCTGACTTCTGCAGCCACTCCTTTTTCTTTTTTAAATGGTTTGGTCACCAGTCAATCTAGAGCAGCCTTTCTCCACTTTTTGGCCCTGGAGGAACCCTTGAAATATTTTTCAGGCCTTGAGGAACCCCTGCACATTCAGGCTCAAATATAGGCCAGAAGTTACCAACTTATTCTATTCGTTTTATGCGTAGGCCTATATATATGCATTAACAGTGTTCTTAAACTAAAAATAAAGAATGAAACTTGAATTAAACTTCACTCTTTAATGTGAAGTTGCCCAAATTTGAAATAATTTTTTAAATAAATCGTGATCTCCCTGGGAACCCCTAGGGAGGACCTTAGGGTTCCATGGAACCCTGGTTGAGAAACCCTGAACTAGAGTATGAAGGCAGAAATTGACTTTCCTGTCCCCAGCCTAATACAGTTAGTCTTCATTGAACAACCACGTATTCAATCAACTGTCTGAAGTTACAATGGTGAGGGGGACTTACGATGGGACTTACGATGGGTCCTTATAGTTGCAGCTGTTGCAGCATCCCCACAGTCATATGATTATGATTCAGGTGCTTGGCACCCGACTTGCAATTATGAGATTGCAGTGTCCCGCAGTTATGTGATCGCCATTTGCGACCTTTGCTGCTGGCTTCTGACAAGCAAAGTCAGTGGGGAAGCTGGCAGGAGGTTGCAAATGGTAATCACATGACCACGGGATGCTGCAACTACATGGGATTCGCCTAACGATGGCAATTGGGACTGCCGCAACTGCCGTTGTAAATTGGCATGGTCACATGACATTGTGCTTTACAATCATGTTGCTTAGCAATGGAGTTGCCGGTCCCAATTACCATAATCAAGTGAGGATTACCTGTACATATAATTGAAAGGACTTGATGGTTCTGCAGCCTGTGCTGCAAGGAATTCCATTCCTAGTGGCCACTGCTCTGTGAGAAGCCCTGCCTCCTCAGTTCTTCTCCTCATGGAATGTTCCTTTAAAAGGCTTACTTCATCATAGCATGAAACGGGTACAGATGTGGCTTCAATGTACAGCCACATTTTCCCTCTCTCCTACCCTTTTGGATGGTCAGAGCTTTACATACACTGTAATTTGACACGAGAAGCAGTAATGTGATTTCTCAAACTTCAACTCTTTAACAACACTTATCTAGTTGCTGCATCTTGGTTACACAAATCTGGATGACCACTTGATGGCTGCCATGAGAAACAAAAAATCTACTTTTTGTTGTCACTAGGCGCTGATAGATTGACTGGTTAGCAGATCTTGGAGAATTGCTGTGGATGTGCCAAACTGCACACCACAGCTGAACACCTCTTTTACACACACCAACATATCTTTATTGAACTTTGACTCCAAGAACATTTTTGCAGTGGCTTCATCATGGCTGCACAAGTCCAGGCAACTGCTATGTTGGAGTTAAAAGGGACAAATGCTTTGCTGCTATCTAGAGATTGTTAGGTCAACAGTCCTTTGGGAAAAAAGTTAGAAAACGAAAGTGATTGGATGGAGCTCCCACATCTTAGAAGTCCTACCCTGGTACACATTCTATATGGCAATTGGTGTTTGATCAACAGTGATTGAGGTTTAAATTTCAACCAGAAAAACTGGCAATCACTACTCTTATTATGATGTTGAGGATTTGTGTGGACAGGAACACAACATTACCCTATTCTGGATGTGCATCAAAGACATGTTATGAGGATAGCATGATTTATGCCAAAGTTATCTCCTCCCAGCTTCAAGACAGGAGCAAAGCATGGCAGATAGTTCTGTGGATCAGCCCCATGTCAGCACTATGACTGAAAATTTAGGTCTGGAGGGTGGGTTAAGGCAGGGGTTCCCAAAATCTTCAGCTCATCAACCCCTTCATGAAGTGAGGAACTGGCATGGAACTCTACAGAGACCCCAAAAGGTTAATTGACGCCAATCAACCTTCCATCATTTATCAACCACCTATGACCCCCAGGCATTTACTGACCCCCTTTTAACCCCCCAGACATATATTGACCGCTTAGATAGTCCCATCAACCCTTAGGGGCTAATATTGACCATTTGGGGAACCCTAAGTTAAGGTCTCCCATATCTATGGAATTCCTCAAGGTATACAACACTCCATCAGAGCACAGAGTTTATCATTCATAGCCAATAATTATCCTTGATCATTAGCTATACTTTTTTCCTTTATGAATCTATAACTGAAATTATGTAGAGAGGAATTTATGAAGTAGAACTAAAATGTGATAAGCGTAGTTGCAAGGCAATGAATATAACCAGCTGAGCTATTAAGTTATATTACAGGTAGTCCTAGCTTAACAATAGTAATTGGGACTGAAAACTCGGTCACTAAGTGGCACAGTAGTTAAGCGTGACATCATGTGACTGCGCTGCATAGCGACAGCAGTTCTGTCAGTCCCAGTTGCTGTCATTAAGCAAATCACCACAGGTCATGTAGTGAAGCCAGTAGGAAGGTCACAATTGGCAATCACATGACTGCAGGATGCTATGACATTGTAATTGTGATTAGTCACCAAGCACCTGGATTGCAGTCATGTGACCATGGGAACACTGCAACGGCTGCAACTATGAGGACCAGTTGTAAGCATCACTCATTCAGCACCATCATAACTTCAAACAGTTGCTGAACAAGTTGTCATTAAGCGAGGACTACCTGTATTAGCATATTAGTTTCTCTCATTTTGAACTAGATGTCAGCACAATGCTTGAACTAATTAATAATTATATGCAGAAAACACTAAATGGAAGAGGCTTTTTTAACTTTATGGTATTTCTTTTCTAGCTCTACCAATTACAGACTGTACTTTCTCAACTAATGGCTTCATGAAATGCCATCAAGCAATCCATTTGAGCATGGTTTGATCAGAACTTTACAAAGAAATACCAACTCCCTTTCCTGAGTAAAAATTGTAGAAAAGTTAAATAATATAAATCCATCACTAATGTTTGCTTCACTAAGTACCCCTTCCTTACAAAAATATCTGTTAAAGGAGTGATTGATGTGTTTAACCAACAAAATATTTAAAAGACTGAGTGATCTTGGTACCACCTGCTCAGCTGCGCCAGCAAGACATGCCATAATTGTACTTTCACAGGCAGGGCTTATAATAATATATACACATTGTTTTGGGGTCTCCAATCCCTGGCTGAAGCTGGCTAGCTTTGCACCTTTCATGTCTTCTGAAGATGGGTAGATGGTTGATTCCTCCTTTTAATCTTGCTTCTTACAATGAAGTTTCCAGCATATAAAATAATCTACCTGCCTATTACACTAGTTGGGCAACTATGATGAGTTAGTAGAACATATCTGTCTCACTGATTGCAATAACATGTTCTTTGTATTCTGTAAACGGGGGGGAAATGATCTAACAGTAAATTATAATCCAAAGGAATTCATAATAGCCTATTTTACCTTACCCTATGTTATGCTTTGGCTATCTCAGCTAAGTTATAGCAACTGAGTTTTGAACCAAGGATGAACGACCTGTGGCTCCAGAGCCATACTCAATCCCCAAGCTGCTTCTTTTAGAGGCCAGAGCCTTCTCTGAGCACTCCTGGTGGTAAGACAGCGAATCACTTTGAAGCAGAAAAGACATTAAAACGGTAGCAAAAATCCTACCAGAGTTTCAATCACTAAGAGCCATCCTAGAACTGACCCCCAAACCATTGAAAAATTAGCTCCGCATGTTATGCATCATGTTATGCATCGCTACCTTACCTACTATAACCCTCAAGCTCCCCAGAAATGATAACTGCAAAACTGTTTTAAAGAGGCTTCATGTATTTTCTAATGAGAAGGAAGAATACATTATATACTTCATATACCTGAAGTGCATAAGACTATAGTCAGTGGGTTACTTGAATAATTTTAGCTCTTTTCTGAACATTTGCTGTTCATTTTAGAGCCATTACCGAAATGCACAAATTGGCAAGCAGTATCGATGGCCTCTCCCCATTCCATACGTCCTTGAAGATAACCTTGGTAAGATAGAAATTTCAGTATGGATCCTTTTTCATGTTTAACACTTGCCTCTGTAGTTTATCTGCCAGATAAGCTGAGTAAAACTGAAGGCTAATGTCAAAAGAAGTTTATGTATATTATAAAACAAAGTAATTGTTTATATGACAAGATAAAGAAAACGTTAGCTGTATAATGAAGTGGTGAAACCAGCTCAGCCCATTTATAAAACTGTCTAGTGTCCATTGGTCAAAATTGCTCTTCCAAAAGCTGTGAAGTGATACTATTTATGATACAATGCTTCTTGCTTAATCAAATCATGCCCAGATATATTTTGATTTGCTTACTTCCTTTACTCTAAAATTGTCCAATAACTGCAACATTATTATGGGGTTTGCACCAGATTTCTAAGATTAGGGATATCAGTCTGAAGGCTCTGAAGCAATATCTGGACTTGGGGAAAAAATCAAGCTGACAGTGCCTTCGTGGGAGTTATGAAGGTAAGGAAGTGGACAACGTAGACTACTCATATGAATCCCCACCTTCTGATCAAGTTCATTTAACCATGGTTTATTGAGTAAACAACAATAGGCTGGGTTTGCACAAAAAGCTATACCAAAACCAGTTAACCATCTTATGGCTTAGTATGTTGTGTAAATGCAGCCTACATGTGAAAAGAATAGATCACAGTCTGAGACAGAGACTAGGTGACAAAATGCTTGATAAGGATCTGAGGGGTCTGGTTGTCTCCTTAGAGATTTTATTCAATAGCAGCAGATGTTTATTGAAAAGGAGAACATTCTGTCCTTGAAATTAGACTATGATTCTTGTATTCAATTAGAACCCACCAAACTGTCTAGGCATTTGTATCGTATGTGTTTATTTATTTTATTTTATTTTCTATCCTGCCTTTATTATTTTTATAAATAACTCAAGGCGGCGAACTTACCTAATACTCCTTCCTCCTCCTATTTTCCCCACAACAACAACCCTGTGAGGTGAGTTGGGCTGAGAGTGACTGGCCCAAGGTCACCCAGCCAGCTTTCATGCCTCAGGTGGGACTAGAACTCACAGTCTCCTGGTTTCTAGCCTGTTGCCTTAACCACTAGACCATACTGGCTCTCTTATGTTTATGTTTGTTTATGCCACAAGTATAGCCCAAAGGGAAATATAAATAAAGGTGCACCAGAGTCAAGTGACTGCATCCATGCCATTTTCTTGGCAGTGGTTTGCCACTACCTTCTTCTAAGTTGGCTTCCTAGTCAGCCATGATTCCTGGCATGTTCAGATACTTGTCCATCCCAGTACTAACCAGGGCGGACCCTTCTTAAATTCTGAGGTAGCCAGTTGGGCAGACCCTTCTTAAATTCTGAGGTAGCCAGTTGGCTAGCTGCTGTTATCTGTAGAGGGAAAAGGTGATATACTTTAAAATAAATTTAATACAGCACATCTCTGCTCATAAGTGGTATGGAGGTGTATCCACCAAAATTTATTAAGGGTGCAAAGGGATGGCAAAGACCATGACCAAGGTAGAAAATATATTTTCAGAGGACTTTTTGCCATCTTTTGAACAATGCCATAATAGTTGCTATGAGGAAAGATGAATAGAAATGTATTCCTTCAAAAGAGTAATACTTACTTGTTTGTATTTCAGATATTAATGCAAAAGGTCTTATCCTCAAAGCATTTGAACAATTTCGTCTGAAAAGCTGTATTGATTTCAAGCCTTGGGAAGGTGAAGCAAACTACATTTCGGTATTCAGTGGAACTGGGTAAGAGGAATCATAATTTCAGCAACATTCATGAACCTCCTTTTCATGATCTTTCAGCAGACTCTCAGGTCAAATCATTAAGACCATTCTAGAGGATGGATAGGCAGTTGGAACATGTGAGCAGCAAAATACCCCCAGACTTGGTACCTACCAGGTTCTGAGTGCCAGCTGAATTGTTGTTAAAATAGGTTTTATTTAATAAATATTAAATAGTAACCTGGTATGCTGCAAAGTGAAGCACCAGCCTCTGACATCATATTTACTTGAAACAATGACTGCCCTGGAATATTAGAGACGAACCTGGGGGGCAACTTTGTCTTCTGATAAATGATAGGCACAACATACCTGGCAGCAAAGAGATCCATGACAGTCTTGTTATCATTTTCTAGTGCTTGGCCAGATTTCTGTGGCCCATAAACAGTATAAGATCCCCAGTAAACAGGTATACCATGACACACCAACCATTTTGCAAGTAGCCAAGTCTCCTATGGCAGCCATTTCATGACTGAACCCACCAGAGGCTCTCAAAATTCCAAATGTGCCCCCAGTATAAGCAAGCCTTAAGGCACACTCTCATGTGGGATCTTCTATCCCAACATTAGGCATCACTTAAAGAGCTAGGGCTACATTTGAAGGAACAGAGCTATTCTGGTGCCACAAAAGCTACTTTCAGCTGGGAAGGTAGCAACACCAGCTTAGAATACTCTCTTGCATTTAAGTTGCATCAATATTTATTCATTATTGATTAATTGAAACAGAAAGGTGAGAAACATGCTAGTTTTTTGGCTATATTTTAGACATTAATCAAATTGTTTTTCAAAGGGTAGAACAACACAAACACCCAGGTCTTGATTCAAAGATCATAATGTCTTGGGTTCAAAGAACTGAATCTATAAATATGAAGGAGGATGAATTTCCTATCAGGCATAATTCCCTAACCTGATGCGTTTGAGATAGGCTGGAACCCCAGCTAAAGAATTCCTATTGAGCACATTCATACTTGCATGCTGGCTGAGAGAAATGGGACTTGTAGTCCAGCATATATGGGTAGCATCAGATTGTAGAAAGTGTTTCTGAAAATTACAACAGTAAGGCTAGTAAATAATTGTTCCTATAGAATCAGTTGCTGCAAGATCTGAAATATAATCTGTTTTGAATTCTAATTAGAAACCAATTAATTCTCTGACAGAAGTTACAAGCTGAGTTTCCAGCTAATAAGTGCTCAAGGGAGTTCATAATAGTTTAACAGCCACAGAGAGCTAGTGAACCCAGTCTTCATCCTATAGAAAGACTCGCTCAAATTGAACTCAGTGGGGAACAGCATCCATAGTTTTCTTGGGCAACTTTACTGAATTTCTTTGTCATGTCTTCTAGGATATTTTTTTCAACTTTTAATCCTCCTATCAATATAAAAATCAGAAAGAGAATCCAGATGAGAGTTAATTGCCTCCATTCCTGGCCACATTCTTATGTCTCAAAGGAGACAAAAAAAAGTAGATGCATGAAAGCTATTTAAAATTGTTCTTGCAATGAAAAATCTGTATAACAATTTTGTAATTAACAGCAGCCTGGACTACCTTTGTTTCTCTGTATTTGAGAATATTTTTTGTATACATGCTGCATAGAGGAGGAAGTAATAATATTGCATTTTTTTAAAAAAGATGCTGTCTTGGCTCTCAGAGAAAGCAAAACAAAATTGGAGAAATGTAGCTCCACAGCATTTTTAATCCTCACTCGTCTTGACTATGGTCAATGCAAATGACAGTTTGTGTATATGCCACAATATAACTAGAAACCTGCACAGTCAGAGTGTAATTATATATGCATAGATTGCCATGCATCTACTCATATTTCTAAGCAAGTACTGTCAGATTCCCTTGCAAGAAATCTGGAATGGAAATAGTGAATTCAAAGACCAAGTCCCTCAGAACTCTGATTAGCAACATTTAATGGAATGAAGGTCAAGGTTACAGCACAAGAATTTCTACTACTGCTGTACTTCCAACCGAGAAACTTACGAATAGGGAATCCGAGGTGGCAATACTGACCCATTTTTCTCGAGCGTTGTTGATGCAAAGAGGAGGAAGCTTGCTTTTTTTGTGAAGATGGGGCAGATGGCACAAACTGTTAGTTTTAGGAACTGTTGCTAGATTTGTTATCACTGTGTGAAATTACACTCACTGCTACCTTGCAGTCACTGTTCTAAAGAAGACTGGGGCAGGTGAGGAGGATTTTGTTGTTTTATATCACCTCCAAACCTTCCAGTACCTTTGACTTTAGAAGTCCCTGAATCAAGTCTTGCGTCAAAGGAATAAGCATCACCAGGCATCTGCTGGGGCTTAGTGGGGAATTATTGCGCATTCAGTAAAGTAGAAGTAACCTGTGGAGACAGCTGCCAAGAAAATAATTTGTGGCAAAAAGCAACAAATCAGTCCCTGTTTCTCTGGTAAAGCATACAGGTGTCTTCAAACTCTGAAATGTTACAGTACTTACGCTTTGGACACAAGCCATTTCATTTATCTTGCATGATCAGTTTTAAAGGAAAGGCCATTTGCTGCTCAGCCGCAGGCAGCAAAATATCTTGGACAGGCCTAGGAGGGCATCCCAGTTAGGTTTATTTTATGACCAGGATTATCTTGGTTTTGAGCTCCAGTCCAGGCATCCCAGCCAGTTTACAAGTGACTCCCAGAGATTAAGGTTGTACAGACCTACAGTGTGGGAACACAGGTTAAGCCCTTTGCCTGTGTCTGGTGCCTAGGGGAAAATGGGCTTAGTCTTCTCTCATTACTCACTCCCCTTTTGTCTGTGCAGTGAGGAAGGTGAAGCGTGCTTCGAATGAGCACTAAACCATGTGCTCCCTCACTTTGCCAAAATAAGCCCACTGAGCATGATCTTTGCCCAGGTTAACTGCTTGAAAATATGGTAAGTCTCATTTTGTCTACATGTTTCATACTCCAGCAAGAGAACCTGCAAAGAAGCAAGCCTGAAGCATGGCTCTGCCTTGCAGGATTAGGGTGGTTTATTTTGGATGGAGTACAGTGTTGATTTTTTTTCCTGCATTTATTAGCTGCTGGTCATATGTAGGAAACTGGCAAACAGAGGGGCAAAAACTCTCCATTGGAAGAACATGTGACCAGATTAAGAAAATTGAACATGAATTTCTTCATGCACTAGGATTTTGGCATGAGCACTCATGACCTGATCGGGATGACTATGTAACAATTATGTTAGACAGAGTTAAAGATGGTACTAATTTCTTTTCTTTGAATAACACTGAATTTGTATCCATAGCTTCCCTTGTGACTAAATGCTGGGTTAAGTCTTTGATCCTTTAATTTCTGAATAGCAAGGGGCAATATTATCGTGTTGAGTTTTCTTTAGCTATGGGGAAGGAGCACTGGAGACTAGTATGTTTATGGCCTGAGTTTTATTATTTATAAATGTGCAGCAACCAGAACATCTTCCAGACTGCATTCCAAATTTCAGCAAATGTCATCTATAAATCTTCAGGTCTTTTTTCACAAGTGTTTCTTCGTACTACCCTTACACCGTCTGTCATCCTCTGGATGTGCTGAATATCCCATCATTTCCAGGCAGTAAACATATGTCCTGGTATGTGCTATCCAAGATTATTGGAAATGTATTCCAGCATATCTAGAGGCCTCCAAACTGGGGAAGGCTGCCAGCTTTATACCTGTCACTCTCCTCAGTGGACAGAATGTATCTCCAAAGCCTGCTGGGTTCCTCCATGAATCAGGAAACCAAAGAATTAGCTGTCACTGAGCAGACATCAATTGACCCTCAATCATGCATCTAACTAATGTCAAATTTCAAATCCTTTTTAAAGGATTGGAATTAATGCAGTTATAAATAGACGATTGCTTTGACTTATTATTGCTGAACGATATCCCAAAGGCTGTATTCATTTTCTCCAAATGTGTGCTCACAGTGTGAACACCCTGGCTTGCATTCACTCCAAGGTTGTGGGTTGTTTAGTATTTTAATATTTCCAAGAGCAATGGTCCTCTCATTTTGGAAAAAAAATCCCAAAGAAAATATGTTATATTCTTCTGAAAAATCTCATTAAAGTATAGGAATTTGTGACAATGTGCCAAGAGCTTAGACATAGAATATACTAGACAACCTGTGACCCACTGGGTCATCATTTCAGAGATATTTCCTTACCAGATTCCTCAATGACTTCAACAGTGGCAGAGGTTCTAATGTACTGAAAAAGTTCTTAAAAATTCTGGAGATATTTAAAGAGGTATCTACCTTGAAAGCAGCCAATGCTGAACTGTATAGCACAGTCAAACATTAGGAGTTGACCACAGGAAATATTTTATGACGTTTTGTATTATGTCATAAATGTTTTATAATAAATTTTATGACATAAAAATTATCATAAAACATTTTATAAATTTTGCCAAATTTCTATTCCATGGGAGTTATGAGTCCCAAATTATGGATACATTCTGTAAGTTAGCTCATTTGAGGTACCTTGGCACAAAAAATTATTTATTTAATAAATTTATATGGCCACCCAACTCACACCCAGTGACTTAGGGCGGCTTACAAAATTAAAATCCGCAATATAAAAAAAAACAACCCCCCACTCCCACAGCAGCTACAAACACAATCAGATCAGCCACTTGATTGACTCCATCTCAACCTGGGGTCTCCAGGCCCTCTGACAGAACCACGTCTTCGGGGCCTTTCAGAAAAGTATCAAGGTGGGGGACAATCTAATCTCTGGGGGAATGATATTCCACAGGGAGGGAGCTACCACAGAGGAGGCCCTTTCTCATGGTCCCACTAGATGAACTTCCCTCATAGAAGGGACCCATAAGATACCCTGCCTCCTCACTCTGGTGGGCTGAGTAGATGTAACTGGGGAAAGGTGGTCCTTCAAATAACCAGGCCCCAAGCCATGTAGGGCTTTAAAGGTGATAACCAGCACCTTGAATTGGACCTGGAAGCAAACCAGCAAGCAATGCAGCTCCAGCAAAAGAGGTGACACATGTGCAAATCTAGACTTGCACAAAACTGTGCAGGCTACTGCATTTTGAACCAACTGAAACTTCTGGATACTCTTCAAGGACAGCCCCATGTAGAGTGCATTCCAATAGTCCAAATGGGAGATGACTAGGGCATGGATGACTGTGAGAAGGGTGTGTTGGTCCAGGAACAGGAAGCTTTTACTAGCCAGGAGGGACACGGATCTAAAACACAGGTGGCTGAGCTCACATTCTCTAGGATCCTGTCCACTTCCTCAGGAGCAACAGGGTCAAACTCTTCCCAGATAACTGGGCAAGAATCTACTCCAGGCATCTCCACTGGACCAATATCCACATTGACATCCAACTGGGAACGAATCCAAGTGACTTTATCTGCCAGAAAATCAGCAAATTCCTCAGTGTACCCCTGCAGGGAAACTGAGTCCTCCTTACCCAGAAGGAATTGGCCACCGGGTGCTTTTCTGCAGATGCAATTTGTGCGAAGAAGTATTTCTGCTTCACTTAATAACAGCTCTTACCTGTGTTTGGCTGAGATTGTTCTTTGTCTTCCGCCAGCAACACTCTAGACGTCTCTTAAACCATTTCATCCCTCTCGGTTCCTCCATACACCATGGGGCATGACAAGGTCCACAAGTCAGGAGAGGTCACATGGGCTCAATCCTATCTAAAGCTTCAGTCGCCCTCCTATTTCAGGCGGCGACTAGGGTTTGTTGTCCTAGAAAACAAAAATTGTTGTCCTACGATGTACCATTTCACCCAGTCAAATGTTACAATGTATCAAACAGATACAAGAGTTTTAGCAGTATATATAAAACATATGGTCTAAAGTTAGAGTTGGTACAACCGTGTTAAGCCATTCCAGCCAATTAACATGAATGTTCACAGTGCATCCTTCCCCAAGTGTTAATGTGACTCCTGAACCATAGTCGATAGCTCTTCTGTGATTAGAATAGTTTCAAATTTTGCCTAGTACTAACTGTATTCTGAGTTTGGATGTTACACTTAACCATAGAAAAGCTACTAGTCATAGCTAAGGAGCTGCTTGAGGGTGGAATAAAGAGGTAGACGGTCAGGTTAAACAAACCAAGTGCTTTTGCATGTTTACTTCAGGGATGGAGGATGTAATTCCCTACAGCCTGTCCTCTATTATATCTCTCTTTGGAGCTTTTGGAAATTGGAGGTAGGACGGAAGAATTTATAACCATAACCTGCTGTCCTAGAGGCCACATTCTGCTATAGTTTTTAATAGAGGTTTGCAAATGTCTTCAAATTCAAAATGTTTTGAGATCCAAATGATCTGTTTTGAGTTTGAAGCAAGTGCTTCTATCTTTCCTGGAAGAAGTCCCACTTGAAACATTCTGCTTAGGTTGGAGCTGCCCATCTCAAATTCCAGTGTCTTTCTTTCAAGATTGAAACAGTGTGTGTCGAGCTCAAACCTTCTAAAATTTGAAATGTTTTGCATAGCTCTAATTTTTAATGTATTTTAGAAACTGCAAACAGAATTTTCTTTACCATCAATGCAAAAATGGAGCTATATCCAGTTAAAACATGTTTTGACAACTCTATGGACCTGATGCTTTAACAGCTTGCAAAATACCTGATATGTTATTAATATGGAAGAATTCAATGTCAGAATCCAAACATTTTTTTTAATGTCAAAAGCTAAAGCAACAGTTTAAAATATGTAGAACAGAAATACATGACGCTTGGAATCAAAAATTGGAAACTCCAGTTCTTTTCAACCCTGGACTCAAGTTTTGAAGAGCACTAAGTATATGTCCTGTGACTTAAAGTTGACATTAAAGCATCAAAAGATTGTTTTTCATATCTACTGGACACCATCTGGAATGTTTCATAAAGGATGGACAAATCATTTTTTTATGTTGGCGTTACAAGAAACTTGAGGGCACTTTAACCCATATGTTATGGTCATGTTCTTCCTTACATTCCATTTGGAGTAAGGTTATACAATATGTTGGCCGAATAATTGAGAAAACTCTGGTTTTTAAAGACATGTATGTTGTACTGAATTATATATTGACTATTTGGAATTTAACATGTTCAGAACAAAAATGTGTTCTAATAATAGCAAAAAGAATACTCCTTAGGAGATGAGAAAATACTGTAATTCCAGATATAAAGGACTGGATTTCAGAGATTTGACAATTTTTGAAAAAATCATATATTCAGTTAATCAGAAAATGTGACCTTATCTTCCCCTTTGGAAAAAAATTCTTGGACAGGCTTGGTCAGCACTGAAAGCTTGTTTTTTTTTTTCTAAGGATTTACAAGATCAGGTGAACTTATGTTATAGTTGTATGTATAGTTTTTTCTTATTTGTTGGATTGATTTTTAATATGTTTTCTGGTATATTTTTGTTTCCTTTTGTTTTTGGGTATGGTAGATTGTTCATTTCTATTTTATTCTGCATTATTTTCTGTTTGTTTCAAAATGGATTAATAGAAACTCTCTGGAAAAAATACCTCTAATTTTTAATGTATTTATTATTAGGTCGTGAACACAATTTCAAGAAATATGATGATAAGATAACAGATTCTCTGAATGTCCCTTATGACTATGCCTCTATAATGCACTATCATAAAACTGCCTTCGGGAAGGGTACAGAGCCAACCATAATAACCAACATACCATCCTTCATGAATGTGATTGGGCAGGAAATGGATTTCAGTAAATCTGACATTAAAAAATTGAATCGATTGTACAACTGCTGAAAGTATTTTAGGCACTATCATATATTTGCTTTTCTTCTAGGAAGAATTTCTTGGTTGTAATTGCCTTTTGATTTTCTTGCCTTATGCTATTTTTCAAGTCTCATCATTCTCTAATTGGAAGAGCACTGCAAAATTCAAAAGTAATGATAGTTAAGGATTGCAAATTGCCACCTCCTTGGTGTGAGTATAAGTTAATGCCAAATGTTTGGGGTGATTCCAGGAGTGTCCTCAGGGGTGGGGTAAGGGTTAAATAAGTCAAGCCCTGCCTCTTCTTTTAGGTACATCACGCTTAATGCATGTAAAAAAGAGTTGGGTCTTTAATTGCACACTCACAGCACCATCTTGACTTTATTGCCCTCCCAACCTCTGAATGTTGCAGAGTTAAGACTTCTATATAAAGCTGCCTTTTTCAAATGGTCACCCCAACTGAATTGGCTGTCTTCTTTTGTCCCTAATCAATAATCCCACTTGGTTATTTTTTACCTTCTGGATGTACTATACTTGAGTTGTCTGGAATTCAAAAGAAGGGAACAGGGTCAGAATTACTTTCTGCATTATGGGCTCCACTTTTCCAGAAACTTAGCAGTAAATGGTTATTTGTATGGTCAGTTTTCCTTATTATCACCCATTGTAGGAATAAGGTATATGAAAGTATATGCCATAATGAATGTTTTAGTGTTTGAGTTAACCCTTGAATCTTTCATATTTTTTATATCCTAAATGGCTAAGCTTTCAAAGCTTGCTTTATAAAAGATCCTTTGATTTAGAATTGGAAGGAAGATACAGCTCAATCCAATAAGCAGCACTGGATAATACAACAATACAATTAAATACAATAATAATCCAATTACTTGCTTATTTAGATAAGTAAGCCAAAGCATTTAGATGGCATTGTCTTTGTTCTTGTTTATTCGTTCAGTCGCTTCCGACTCTTCGTGACTTCATGGACCAGCCCATGCCAGAGCTTCCTGTTGTCGTCAACACCCCCAGCTCCCCAGGGACGAGTCCGTCACCTCTAGAATATATTGTCTTACTAATAATTAAATAAAAAATACTTAAGTGTAGTTGTATCCAGAAAGAAGTTAACTTACTCATATTCCTTTAAAACAGTATATTCAGCTGATAGCATTGATTGCTGTTAGGATGACTGGCACAATATCATTTTTTATTTTTGGAACTAGCTTTTTTAAATTAGATTAAATCCTAAGAGATCTGTGGGTGGACCTCCCACTTCAGAAGTTCAGAAGTTTGGGGCTTTTCTAGAAGTGGATTTTGTTTTTTAATTCACATGTGACATTAATTATAGATCTTCTGATGTTGTACCTAATTTGGGCATAAGATACATCAGCTTTGATGACTTCTGCTTAATTTAACAATTAATCTGAGAATCTTTTTAATTTATTTTTGTAGCTTCCTCCATAAGTTTTCTCGACACCTGCAGTTTTGAAACTGACAGTGTGTGTGGTATGATTCAAAGAACAGCAGATAATGCTGATTGGCAGCGCAGAACCCAGATTTCTAGCGGACCACGAACTGATCACACTTATGGTAGAAGCTGCCAAGGTAATATTCTGAAATCATATTTTAATCTCTTACAAAAATATTTCCTTTAAATACTACTACTGGTCTTTGAGCTCATTTAGAGTTTATTTGCAGATAAATTGCTATTGGTGTTAAATTACAGTTAGTCCTTGTTTAGCAACTGCCTTGGATAGCAACCATTTGCAAATAGGACAGTAATAAACAATAATAAAAAATTCATTTTCCAACATTAACAACAAAAGCCTTCAGTGTGAAACTGATTAATTTCTGGTCAGTTTCAGGCAGCAGCTGCCAGCTGGTGGAAGAATTCTAATCAACTATTATTATTATTATTATTCATTTAAATTTATTGGCTGCCCAACTCCAGTGGACTCTGTGACTAAGTAAGATCAGAGAGCAGAGCTTGTTAATTTGTGGTTAGTACGTTCTAGGGAAGCGCTGCACTGCAGAGAAAACAGCTCAGAAAGAGATTGCTTGTTTAAGCAATCTCTCCGCCATGTGAGGGGGCAAAAAAAAAAAAAGAGAGAGAGAAAATGAGTTAGGCACAGGATACTGTACAAGAGAACTTCATCTGAATGAGACAGCAGCAACCAGTGATCTTTGCAGTGTGTATCTCTCTTGCTCAGTCACATGTTCACTTAGGGACCGTTTTGCCTAATGCCAGAGTCATCAGAATCAATTGCAGTCACTAAACAAGGACTACCTGCATTGTGATATTGTTAGGCTTGTTCAGGATAGGTGTTTCTATACTGACCTGTAACTTACTTCTCCATGTTCAAAGAATAGGTACTTCTCAAATGATTGGAGGAAAGTTAATTTCTCTCACACAATTTAGGGTAAGGGTACATAAATTGCTCCCTCTGTAGGTTGTGAAGAAATTCCAAAAAGGGGTGCTGTGAATGTTTTTTAGAAAAATCAATGTGAAAAAAAGGAAAGTAATAGTAATTTTCAAATGTAGATCTAATAAACTGGGAAGATTAGTGAGGGTAAGCAGGTTGATGGGAGAGAAGGAGTACAGCCAGAAAATCAGGTATGAGTAGGCTGATGGAAAGATCAGGAAATGATCAAGAAAAGATGGGGATGGAAGTCCAATGTGTACTTTCATGCATACACAAAATGGTAGATAGATTTAATGGACATTTGTGTGGATGGAGTGAGGTTATCTAAAGAATCGAAAAGAGGGTGTGATGCCGAAAAGTCTGTGAACTCCTGTTCTAGATAAAAAATTACTCCCTGAGTCACTGGTTACATTCTGCGGAAGAATATGCTGCTGTCTTTCATGTATTGATGATCCAGAAAAATCAGCAACTTTACCAAAATACCTAAGAGCACAGAGTACACAGCCTTGGGTTTAAATCTGGATATCTTTGCAAGGAACATGGGGATGAGAATATCAGAGCTCTTCTATAAATGGAGCCTGATTGGGACTCTCTAAAGCAGCCTTTCTCAACTTTTTGACCCTGGAGGAACCCTTGAAATATTTTTCAGGCCTCGGGGAACTCCTGCACATTCAGGCTCAATTATAGGCCAGAAGTTACAAAATTATTCGTTTCATGTGTAGGCCTGTATATGTGCATTAACAGTGTTCTTAACTAAAAATAAAGAATGAAACTTACCTCTTTAATGTGAAGTTGCCCAAATTTGAAATAATTTTTTTAATAAGTCATGATCTCCCAGGAAACCCCTAGTGACCTCTCGCAGAACCCTTGGGTTCCATGGAACCCTGGTTGAGAAACCCTGTTCTAAAGCAATGGTAATTCAGTCATAAACCATAAAGGCTGTCCCAGAGAAAGGAAAGGTGGGCAAGAAGACAAGGAAATTTGTCAAGTCCTGCTTTAACTTGTGAAGCAGAGGGATGGGGATTAAAGGAAAGACAGTTTGGAAAGAACAGTAAAGAGAAGATGTGTTACAATGCAATTTAATTAAGTTAGCTAAGCCTAGCAGCTATGCAGGCTTGGTCAATTTTTTTTGTGATGGTGGTTTAGCATGTTTTGTGAACCCAGTCTATTTTGGTGAGTTTATTGTCTAAGGAGTTGTACATACTGAAAAAATGGATTAATTCAGTAAGAATGTTATGAGAATAGAACCAAAGAGTGAGGAAAATATATTAGTTTCTCTCCTTATGTTGTGTTGAAACACAGGGAGGAAAGCAAAGATCCTTAACATCAGGATCACTGAAAAAGAACAAGATAAAAGTGAGATATGCAAAGCTGAAATGTAGTTGACTAGTTTGTAGCTTGGTGGCTAGGTTCATATAGGATTCTAATATTTAATTATTATTATTATTATTATTTAATAATAATTTATTAATAATTTAATAATAATAGGACTCTGCATTCTAAACCTGGATTTTTTTTAAAATCTGTTCAGTCATGTCCCATTCTCAGAGACAGCTTGGACAAGTCCCTGCAGTTTTCTTGGCAAGGTTTTTTGGAAGTGGTTTGCCATTGCCTCCTTCCTAGGGCTGAGAGAGAGTGACTGGCCCAAGGTCACCCAGCTGGCTTTGTGCCCAAGGCAGGACTAGAACTCACGGTCTCCCGGTTTCTAGCCTGATGCCTTAACCACTACACCAAACTGGCTCTAAACCTGGATTAATAAAACAGTTCCTGTGTTCATATAATATGGTTTGCCCAATAAATCATATGATGGCTTTAGGAGATGCTCTGATTCACATAACATACTAAGACAATGTCTGGCTTCCCACAATTCACAGAACCCCAAATTCTCATTCTCTTTTTTTATCCAACTCTAATGTGATGATGAACCCAGTCAATATGTTGTGCAAACTGAGGCAACTGGGTTTAATCAGTAACCATTGTTTTGTAAACCAAGGTTTAGCTAGCAAGCAGTGCAAGCACTGTGGATTTCTTAGGCTGCAACAAGGCTTTATTAAGTGGGAGAGCCCAGCTGTGTGCTGGAATGCATGTGATAGCCAGTTCTGATCATGCAGGGTTTGGGAAGCGTTGGCATGTACAAGCCTAGACTTCTGCAGTGCCAGTAGCTGCCAAATGGACAACTTTCTTTTTACTGATTTTACTGAGCAGGACTTTTTTACTTTTTACTGAGCAAGACTTCTGGAGAGGAAGGGCTCCTCCTTAGTAGCAAATGACTGTAACCCTTTTCCTTAATGCCTGAGTGGGCCTCTGGAGTTCAAGCACAAACCTACATCTGGGGACTCTACCCTGCCTGAAAATGAATGAAAGTGGGACTAGATTGTCTCCTCTGACAAAATCATTTCTGTGTTTATGGATTGTATGAAGGAATGTGTTGAATATGACACCAGATAAGCAATCAGCAGCATACACAGTCTTGTTCTAGCAACAAATACCATTTTAACATGGTAATTAAGAGTTTTGCTTAATGAAATGAACATGAAGTCTTTTTCTAAACACTATCAAAAAATTACATTGATCTGATTCTACTCTGGAAACTGATTCCCTCATCTCTGAACTATCATTGCTCAATGCAGGTATTGCTGTTCTTCCTTCCTCTGTCTTGCTCTCCTTAGATGATGGAACATGGAGCGTGGTGCTTCCCAGCAATCCCCAAAGACTGACATACCCTGTTCAGGATATTTTTCAGCAGTCAGTGCCAACTTAGGCTATTAGGTACTGATCATAGTATAATAAAAAAAATGGAATGGCGCTTTCAAATAGAAGTGCATTCTAAAGGCAATACAGACAGCAAAACCAAATCTATCACCCCAGTAATTCATTTCTGAAGACCAAGTGGTTCCTTTTCACCCCTGAAACTATTGTTTGTGATGGTGAGACAGCTGGCCTCTTTGAGTCCATGGAATTTAAAAAAAAAATTGGCAGCCCATATGTGCTATTTTTCTTTCTTCTTTTGTCTTTGACAGAAACTGGCTACTTCATGCATTTTGACACCAGTGCTGGAAGAGTGAGGGACAAAGCTATTTTAGAAAGCCGATATTTCTATCCCAAGAGAAGGTTCCCGTGTCTGGAGTTCTATTATTACAACAGTGGAAGTGAAAGTGATCAACTGAACATTTTAGTCAAGAATACGCTGAAGCAAATCCTAATGGCATTTTAAGACTTGTGAAAACCATTCAAGGTATCAAAAAATTATTTTCATGGCATTTTTGTTCTTTGACTAGGATGCCTGAAATTTAAAAAAGTCGTATCTGAAATACATCTATACCACTTCTGACTATTCCAGGCTCCTCTATGCATTAAAAATGTTTGGATGTCAGAGTGAAGACTGACAGCTAGTTTTCTATATGCAGCATATTTTTTTTACAGGTAGTCCTTGTTAAGTAGATGCCTTGTTTAGTGACCGTTTGCTGTTATGATGGTGATAAAAAGTAACTTCCTGAGCAATCCTCACATTTACAACCTTCACAGGTCTGTAAAGCAAAGGAAAGCTAAAGTAAGATCATAAGCACAGTCCTGGTTTCACGTAGTGACCACTTCACTTAACAACTGAGTCCCAATTGTGGTTGCTAAACGAGGACTATCTGTACAGAGGAGAACTCAGTTCCATGAATCACTTTGCTGTCTTAGTGAGAACCAGGCCTGAATTTGATACTTCCTGTCTGATATTAAATATTTCTTTCATCTTTCTTTTTTTGGTGGGAAGACTAGCTTCTTAAAAATGTTTTCCTGAGTCCTCCCTCCCTCCTTCCCCATACCAGATAAAGAGAGTATTGATCTATGGTCATTTGGATCTGAAATTATAATGGGACACAGGGATGGCCTTTAAGTATTTTGAGGCTAACCTGCTACAGCTTTACATATCAAAATCAATACCTCAAGTTCTGCCCGAGTATATCCAGGACCTACTTCAAACAGAAGTTACATAGTGGCAAAGAGGCAGATTGCTACATCAGATGAAGTTTGAGGCTATCTCAGAAGACAGGGCCTGTGCAAAGTCTTGCATGGTGGGCTAGATTTGAAGAAATGAAACCGGCATAACAAAGAAGAACTGAGTTGCATCAGAAGAATTGAGTTACATCAGAACTAATCCAGAATTCTCTTCTAACAGTGGCCAACCAAATGTGCAAAGGAAACCAACAAGCAGAACATAAACACAGAAGCACAATCCTGCTAATATTCTCCAGTAACTGATAGAAAAAGGCATGTTAATTCTGAGATCAGTGCATTGTCAGTATATCTGGTAGCCATATCCCTAATTAACCCTCTTTAACTCTGTGGTTATCCCTTTATCTTGTAGTAGCAAATTCCACAGGTTAACTATGCACCATTTTAGTAAGCACTTTTAAAAAAAAATACCTGGAATCTTCTACCATTCACTTCAGCATCATTCAGCTTCAGTAATCCCTAAGGTTGCCTTGTAACATGATTCCATACCATACATTGAGACAAAGCTTTACATTCTATACACTTTCACCTAGCTTATAGCAAGGTGGACCATAAATGTTGCAATTTTTCAAAATGGGTATTACCTGCACTTGAGCTAAAGCTGATATTTGTTTGTCTGCTTTAGCCTGTTTTTATTTCTGGTCCAGTCATCTCCCTGAAAAGATGGGGCATCATTATTTTTCTTTTGAATCTTGATTGGTATCATTCAACCCACAGATTTTTTAAAAATCAGGGGAAATTCAGTAAAAATAAGACAAAATAAGGTGGATATTCAAGTATTAAGGACAATACTCTTGGCCCCGTGGTAGACCCAAGAAATGGACCGCATTAAGGAGGACATGGAATGCGTGAACGCCACCCCTGAAGATGCCTTGGACCGAGCCAAATGGAGATGGATATGCCAACAAGCGGACCCTGCCATAGCGCAGGGAAAATGCTAAGAAGAAGACTCTCTGGATTCATTAGTCTGCCAGCAAGTATAACCGATTTGTGCCTTGCTAAGGGATCCTAATGTGGGCCAGAGAGAGGTTTGCTGTAGGAAACATGTTCTGTACTTCCCAGCAAGAAAAAACAGACAGACAGACAAACCCTTTAATAAGAATTTTTAAATTAAGAAAAAATGCCTTCGTCCCTTCCCCCTTCATTTTTTTCTTCATGTAGCTAAACTTTTAAACTATAAACTTGGGGATAAAATTATCTTAGAATTACTAAGTATTACTTAGTGTAACTTCCCCTAATGCCATTTGGGGAGCTAATTTTCTCTGAAGAGCATGAGAAGTACACATTCAAAATCTAATGTCTAATTGAAAACACTGTGTGTTATTGAAATGAGTTGTAAATGTAAGTTGTAAATATAACAATTTTTTCCTCAGATTCACCTGTGCACTACTGGGAGCTATATCACGTTCCTTTGGAAATGAAAAATAAATTCCGAGTGGTATCTGAAGGCATAAAAGGATCCAGTACGTCCAATGGTGGTCTTTCTATCGATGATATCAGTCTGTCTGAAACCCAGTGCCCTCACCATGTACGGCATATCAGAAATTTCACTGACCTCCTTATTTCAACTTCTGCAGACAAGCCTTTATATAGTCTTCCATTTTACTCTCCTAAAGGGTATGCATTTCAGATTGCCTTGTATGTGAAAGGTGCCACTGATCCATCTAGTATGGCAATATATGTCGGCCTGATAAGGGGTGCAAATGATGAACATCTTCAGTGGCCTTGTCCATGGCAACAAGTTACAATGGTTCTCCTCGATCAACACAGGGACATTTGTCAACGCATGTCAAAGCAAAAGAGCCTAACAATTGACCCACAAATGTTAGGTAGGTTAACAGATCTCCTTTTAGTTAATGTGTCTATTGCCTTCAGTTGTCCTAAGGTGCAATATTCACCTATGTATACCGACAAAATAAATGAAAAAATATATATCTTAATTAGATCCTATGATCTCTATAGAGTTCATTTTTTTAAATGCCTTGTAAAACTCAAGTTAATTTTTTTATATGTACAGTCTAATTTTCTACCCTCATGGTCATTCATATTTTGTTTTTAGCTTTATTTTTTGCCAAGAAATGGGGCTTCTTTATTTCTTGGGAGACTGCAAAGGTACAATGTATGCCAACTCTTAATTAAAATGCATTCCACACTGACCACAGGTCCTTTAGCCAAATATTTTATGGAAAGGCAGGTTTCATGAGCAGATATAGTCAATTTGCCACATGCAGGTGGCACTAAACTCAGTGACTTATACATAGCCTTTCATGTTGAGGCCAAGATAGGGTAGAATTATACAAACATAAATTACATACATTCTGTCTTAAAAGGTACATTAGATGAAAGCAAACGATTCCAACATCACTAACAAAATAAAATATAATTATCCAGGTCTTGTCTTCACTGCAGCCAGAGCTTGCTGAGGTTTCTGTATGGCTATAATAATATGGCCCCATAGATTGTGCATATAATGGCTATTGCACATTTTTTAAAAGGGATAATAAAAAGGCATAACATCTGATTTGCAGTGATCCATCCTGTAAACCAGCTGTTTTATCAAATAGCACTGGTAGGAAAAAGCTTCTAGGATGTAGGAGGCATCATGCAGCTGATAAACTGCCAAAAATAACTCCTCTACAGTACTCCCTTTTCCAAGTATACAGGACTGGACCAGGATTTCAGGAGCCTTGCTCAGTTGACCTGCTAAAGTGAAGTTAAAAGCAATTTGTAACAAATGTCTAGACAGCTTTCCTCAAGCTACTCTCTCCAGATGTGCAATGGAGCCAGCTGGAAACTTTTCAGACAATCCATGGACTCATCTACTTTAGGCTGTTTAAACTATTCAGGCTGCTCCATTTCCACAGCGTTTCTGCTTCCTTTACTGGGTGCCTGACCTGAAACCCCAAGGCTGCTTCAAGTCTCTGAAAGACTTAAGGGCCCCATCCAAACTTACTGTAATTTTTCAGAGAGCAGAAGTGAGCATTGTTAGGTAGGTGGAGAGTGACTGCACCTCTATTTACATTACCTGTATTTACTTTAAATTAATTTTAATTCAATGTAAATTAGATACAATTTAAATTGTTCAGGTTCTCCCCCCTTCTTTGTTCTGACCCTGTCTGAATTTTGGTATGCCGCTCAAGGCTCAAAGGTAGCTCTAAGCCCTCTGCTGTATTGTAAATAGCAGCCCAGGTTGTACCTTGTCTTGTAGACCTGGTCTAACTTTTTTCACTTTTTAAGAACAAAGAAGACAGAATATATCACTCCGAACCCTCTTTCTGCCAAACATTTATGTTTATGATGTTTTTCCTACCTATCTAGGATCTTCCAGTGCTTATATTTGGGACAGACCAGATAAAGTAGGAATTTCAGAACAGTTTCCTAACGGCACTAAGTACAAGAGAGGTCATAGACGCGGAACAGCTTCTTTTATAACACACAAAAGGCTTAGAAGTCATGAGTTTATTAAAGACGATGGCACTTTCATTCTTACAACAGTGGACGGTAAGGATTATGGCCCTAATTTCAAGGCTGATATCTTGAACCACAAACATTTTTGAATACCAAGCATGTAAAGCTGACCCCATCCCTTCTCATGATGTTCAGTAGGTGTTCACTTTAAATCAACTGCTGCAGCTCTCCTAGTAGGTGGTAGGACCTACTAGGCAAAACATTTGAGAAATACCAGAATAATCTTGCTTATTTGCTTAATCTTGGTATTAAAATTACCAGTATAGTATCCGTATAATCTTGTATGTTGTACATGTTGAAATGGATGTCCTGTCTGTTTTCTAGAGAGGCATTTGTTTTTCCAAAACGCAATATTCACAAAAGCTGCCAAATGTTGATTGTTTTGATTTCCCTAAATCTCTCCATTGCCTTCCTAGGCTATGATTTCGTAATCTTCCAAAGTCTTTCTGGGCTATTATTACAAAACTGCTTCCATCCCGTTGTGATTAATGGGAGGGTATTGATTTTGATTAGTTGGCTGGGTGATCTCTGTGATACCCCATTTTGTGACTTCTAGGTAGAAAGACTTGGGGGAGGAGGAAATTGGTGGGGGGGGGGATTTGATGTTAAATTTCTACTACCCAAGCTTGATATTTAGGAGGGGAAAATCTAACCAGTCCTGTCACCCAGGATCTAAAGGACTATATCCTGAGTGTTCAAGTCCAAAGCATATTTAATAATGTATTAATTATAATGCAAGAGTTTATATTTACACCTCATTTATTCATCTCAGATATATCACATTTAATATCAACTAAGTCAAAGGTCACAACCACCAATAATGCTTCAGCTATAAAAAGAGTGACCACAAGAGTAGCTGATATGTATACAAATTATATCTGTGGAAATAAAAGAAAATGCATTGTGGTTAAGGATAAGCCAGTTTCCAGGCATGTGATTTATGCAGTTTTTCAAGTTAAATGATTTTAGAATTAATTCTAGGACAATGTGTTTTGTGATATTTTGTAAAACTCTTTTAACTAATGATGGGGGGAAAAAAGACTCATGGTCTTGGTCTTACACCGCGATGATAATTTAGAACTGCCATCAACTATGTCAAGTGTTGGTTGTGTAGCATGTTATTCTGTACTGTCACTAATAAACTGCTATATTCCCTTCATTTGTTTTGACCACACATAGTTCTTTTTATTCAAATATTATACATGTGAAATTTGCTTAAGTGCAAACACCTTAAACCAAAGTGCTAATACTTCCTTATCAGTTTCCCTTTCTTTTTAGGTATGATTTGAAAAAACCAAAATAGGCTGGATTCATATATAATGGTAAGCTATTAACTACAAATAAAGCAATCCAACCTCTCACCATCAAGCAGAACAACTTCCTTAAAACACTAAGCATTGCCTAACTCCTTGCGTATCCAACTGTGCAAATATTTCTGTTATTTGGGATCAAAGAACTGCAGTCTCTTTTTAACTATTTCGTTGAATCTAATGGGCCTACTTTAGGCAGAAAAAAACTGTATAAAATTTGCTTTTCAATTTGTCCTCATTGTTTACCTTGGAGCAAAGATGATACAAACTGTATAAACCACACAACTTCTGGGCTCAGTGATATTGACTTGAAGGCCTGCCTATCATCTAACCTGCATTACTCATCAGTTCATGATTTGCTATTGAAGCTGTTATATTGGAAAAGTGATTAATTGCTTAAATTGACAAGTGATATGCAATAATAAGAGGAAATAGGTAATGTGCAGGATATTTTCCCAGCCATTCAGAATTTGTTTATTTGCAGGCAGTTATAGATAAGCAAGATCTACATAACTGGGAGAAGTTCTAAAGGTCATTGTAGTCATGTTAATGTGTCATTCGTTTATGCTGTTGTCCATGGCTCATCATAGGTAATCTGATTCTATGTTGCACTTCGTGAATGTAATGGGAGCATACACAAAGGGATTCCTGTTGGGGTCACCTCTTTGCCTAATCTCCTTGATGTGTGCTTAATTTTGGGGAATTGCTGCTTCAGGTTGGAGAGATGGACTTAGGTTTAGAATAGCCTCTCCAGCCAGGCACTTCCTGGATGTATAGAGAGCGCAACTTCTGGAATTCCCCATCAGGGAGGCTACAGATTAGAAATGCTTAGCTGCACTAAATGCTTGCAAGACAGTATCTGGGTTCATACATGTGCTAATTATAGTTAGTATAGACCATGAGAAGTTGAACAAGTCATAATGGCTGGATTCACACATATACTAAACTAGACCATAAGCAAGTTTATAGTTTAAATAAGAGTCAGAGTGGCATTATAGTGGTTTAGGTACTGTACTATGACTTAATCATGAAAAACTGTTGGAAGTTTGCAGCAAGTCACTAATTCTCAGTCCAACATACTTCACAGAATTTTTGTTGGAGAAAACATTGGGGGGAGAGAACGTTAGTATATTTCCTTGAAGTCATGGTGTAATGGTAAGACATAAGTCTAATAAATCTAACCAACATACAGTGAGGGTGTTATTTACCATGCTAAGCAAAATGAACCAGACTGCATTATGGATCAATGCAATATGCAAACCCAGTCACTGCATTCTTAAAGATAGTTTTTTCAAAGTTTGTATGTGCTTCCAGACCAAGCTGCGGCAGAGAAAAATGGTTTGGGGTAGAATATAAAACAAAGTTAAAAAATAAAGTCAGTTCAAATTAAATTGTTGCTGTTTTTTGCAGATTGGTGGTACACAGGTGAAAAATGTGAAAAGAAAGGATCTGCTCAGGATGATGTTGCTAGAGCTATTATTCAATATCATCTATTTGCCATCATGTTGATCATCACCATTATAACTACCAATTGTATTAGGAAGAAATATTGTAAACAGCTGAAAGCTAATATATACCAGAATTAAATAATGTAAGTGTATTTTGCTTCTGAAGAAAATAAAGCCTCCAAAGATTTTGAAGTAGCAGTCTCATCTTTGCCAAATGTGTTCGTAGGATGAATCCATATTTCATATTTTCCACCACCAGCCTGCCCCTAGGCTTGAAGGACAGCTTCTTTGAGACGTATTTATACTGTAACTGGCCATGCTAGTTCATGATTATGCACTTTCCGTTAGAGAGGTACCAATGGCAGAATTTTCCCCATCTTGTGGAGTCCAGTATTTCTGGAAAGCATTGATTAGAGAATGCTGTTGTAAAGAACTCAAGCTGGAAGATTCTCTCATCTTGAAAGTTGCCTCCAGATTCTCCACAGTGATCCCCACGTGGCATTTATTTGGGGTCATTACTCATTAAACTTTGTTGCAAATATCAGCTATTGCCTGTATATCTTTTTTAGGTATGTAGTTTTCTAAGAGAATATTTAGCTATCAAAAGATGAAAAACTGGCTCTACTCACTGGATTTTTTTTAAAGGATGGAAACTGTGTTTTCCACATTCATATGAATGATAATGAAAAGTATTATTTGTATCTCTCGTTTTCTAGGAGTGTAACTCACAACTGCTCTCAAACAAAATTACTATACAGTAGGCAAGAGAGGACGTATTTTCCTATAGAAATATCACAGAGGCTATTTGAAGAAATCCCATACCTGTATAAGCAATGGCAAGATGCAGTTCTTAGGTCCCAGCAGTCACTTTTTGAAGGTAGGCAATCTAACTTTGCAAGCTTCTCTGCAGGTGTGCAGAGCTTTTTTCAGCTAATGCTCCTTCTATGGAGAAGGCCAAAAAGAAGGCTTGCCAACAAAGGCTGCAGATCTGCTTTAGCCAATGCCCCCCCATTTCCCCAGCATTCTTTTTCTGTCCAAGACAGAATGTATTTTAAGTTCCTGAAACACTAGCTGAAAATAGCCTGCTGACAGGGTCCAGTAGGGCATAGAAAAAGCAGGCTTTAGATTCTTTCTCTCCCATTGCTTAGTTTTGCTTTGAAACATAATTATGCTCACCTTGAAAACTGAAAGTAGATCAAGTCTTTTCCTGAAACACTGCATTTTGCACGGAAGTCCTAACCCTTTCCTCCATTTCTCTTCTAAAAGTTAAACGTTTGGGAAATACTGCAAATAAAACAAGACTAAATGCTCTGCAAAATGTGAATTTGTCCTTATGATGAGATTCTGAATTGCATGGGTTTCTGCAAATGTCATTTAAATAAGCTGTTATTCAGCTTATATTCATGCTATGGAACACAGCTATGTGTTCCATTTAACTGCGTTGTATGATCAATTGGAACAGTTATTTTGTATCTTAAACTTGTTTATGGGTGGTGGGGTTTATAAGTTGTCTTTTTCATTTGATAACAAACACCTTTTTGAAGCCTCCGAGAATGTTCACAACAACATAACAAGCAAAATTCTTCTCAACACCTTACATTTTATACCAGCAAATAATTTTGTCAATGGGGAAAGCATGAGGAAATTAATTCTTTAGAGCAGAACATGAAAATGCTTAAGAATACATATATGAAACTGAACTGTATAACAAATACTTATCCAAACATGTGTGAGCATACGTCCTAAGTTATCCAGAGTGGGTTTTTTAAACAGTTCTTTCCAGTCTCCTCAAAGGATTAAACCACTTTTTGAACTCAGAAAAGTGTACCAATTTGATTTAAAAGCTTTTCAGAGGAAGTAAGGTGAGTTGGAAAGTCCATGTCTGCTGGTGCCATTGCCTGTTGAAAAACTCATTAGCTGCTCAAATACTTTGTCAGCTCTAGAGGTATAAGATAATTATTAATGTCCTTTCTAGGGAAGTAGCTAAAGTTTTCAGTCTCCCCTTTTATGTAAACTACTACGCACTTATCAAAAACCTTTGTGAACACCTTATAAGTCAGGGACCGGTTATGTGTGCCACAGAACCACCTGAAGTCGTGCTTCTCTAGACCCCAACACTGAATATGAATTACTGGGGCCACATTATCAGTCCAGATACTCAGGAAGAACAGCTGCTGTGGCTACAAGGTAAATAATTTCATTCAAGGATATACTTGAAATTTCCTGCAGCTCTATGTCAATGGTTTGGTTTTGCTTTAAAAGGACAGATACACATTAATCTCTCTTTTACTGAACATCTGCATTGCAAGTAGAATGAGCTTCCAGCGTGCTTAAAGTAAACCCAAAAGCATTTGATCCCCTTCCAAACTTTGTCAAACACAATGTGCTCATTATAGAGGAATGTCATTAATCTTCCTTCCATTGCTAGAAGCATACTTTTTAATAATGTGTTAAAATCTGTCTTCTAATTGCCAGGAACCTTTCTTCCCTTGTATAAGAGGCTTTTGCCACATTCATAGAGTGCTTTTAAATTTCTTTTTGTGGAAAAAGGTGTGCATTTTTTTAAAAAAAAATTCATTACATATCTTTCCTGCCTACCCATCCAAATCTGAAAAAAATCCTCCTCCTTCCCCATGAAGGAGTTGCCTCATCAAATCTTCCTCTGAGATTTAAAGGAAGGGTGGGAAGCCGTAAAAACTGCACCCCGCTGAAGAGAAGATTGTGCTCCAAGACAGGACAGTCCCTCTCACACATCCTTCCATTATCATGTAATTAATAAAAAATCAATCACCCATAACCCATCCATGAGAATTTCACTGAACTTTTCTTATTCTTTTGGGGGGGGAAAGAAAAAGCAATTTAGTTTTCACCCAACTGAATAAGGATGATGAGAAAACTTGTGACAGAAAAATTCAGTACAACCCTTTTGAAATATTTTGAAAAGACTAATCAGCAGTTTGGGCAAAACTTTGCCTCATGCTCCAAAACAGCTGTTTTTCATGGCACACAGTCTTCCAGTTACATGGAGATTTGGCATTATGCATTCTGTGATACATGGAAATAAATGTAGAAAGGCTATTATTCCTTTACAAGAGATTCCATGACAGTGATGCACTCTAATCTGGAGACTATAAGCTATTGTACCCAACACAGTCTTCAGTGGCAAGGATGCTCTACTGGTTATATATTGTAGGTAAGAATGTGCAAAATATGCACAGATTATTCCATGCAAAGAACAGCTGTGTTAGGGTGGTTCATGTCCAAACTGAAATGCATATTTTCATTTTTATATGGACCAAAATGGGGCTGCTTTGGATACAGACTGAAATGCAGTGGCTCCAGGCTGTATGATAAGAAACAGCAGAGCTGAGTACCATCAGCATATTGATGACATTGCTCCCTTAAACTCCAAATGACATCCCCCAGGGGTTTCATATACATATTGAACAGCATGAGGGACAAGATGGGACTCTGGAGGACCAATATTCAACAACACAGATCATACATTAAGGTTGAACAGTGGTCCTCCAGCACCGTCTCCTACACATGCTACAGTAGGAAGACTGGAATCACATAAAACTGGTGATCCAGAAAGATACCATGGTCAATGGTCGGAAAGCTGTTAGGAAGTGTAGAACAACTGACAACTCCGTATTCTCCCCATCCAGTACCTGGCATAGGTCATTCACCAAGGTAACAAAAGCAGTTTTAGAACTGTAGTCTGGCTGAAAACATTACTGAAATAATAGACTCAGAACAATCACTGTCATTCACATGCAGCTGGAATTGTGAAGCTACCACCTTGATCTCTTTTCCCAGAAATGGAAATCTGAGACTGCTGTATAATTGTACAGGTCCCCAGCGTTGTGGGAGAGTTCAATAATGATGATAATATCCAAGGCTACTATTCCTTGCTTATTCCAAGCAGCAACTAAGGCTCTGGTCAAACCATGCACCAGAGCTTCACAAACTACCCCAAGTTCCCTCTGGAAACTCACCAAGTCTATCAAGCACCTGGAGCAGACCAACCAAATTGTTTTCTCCTGCCTGCAGCATGGGACAGCCACAGAAAACTCCAAGGCTAACAAGGAGCAATCTATCCATAATGGGACTTGTCAGAGGTTGCTGGAAAGTGTTTGGCCCGAGAGATCAGAAAAATCACACACCAGGCATTTCTATAAAAATAAATGTATTTACAGAAAGCACAAAAACATATTTACAAGCTTATGCATTCACATGTGCTCAGAGAGGACTGGAAATTGGCTACAGAAAGGAAACTGAAACTAACAAGCCCAGGCAAATTCCTTCCAGGCAATTTCCTTATATGGTCATTCTTTTCACACCCAACCTGAGGATACTTAAGTTTGACCAGTTCACCCCCCGAGTGATTTGTTACCATAGTAACTTAGTGGCTTGGTCCTTGCAAACACAATCAAATGCCAACAGGACTGATGACAACATCCCCCAGTTCCAGATCACATTGCCACTGCCCACAGATTTTTTTTTTTTAAAAAAAAGAAGCTCCATGGTGTAACTTCCAAGATACCTCCAATTCTGGGCCAAATGAAGATAGTTGAAATTCCCCAGAACTGTAAGCCTGGGGACCTTAATCACTAATGTGGTCATAGCATTGAGCAGCTCAGGTAGGGAAATGGCTGCATAGAAGTTAGACTGGTATACAAACAGTCCATCTTTTCTCTATGGTCCAATTTCACGAATAGGGTCTCACATAAGGCTATCTGTGGAACAGTGCCCCTGGAAGTCATCAGAGCCTCTTGGATGACAATAGCTACACCTACTACTCCTGCCTCAGAGCCTTGGCTAATGCCCCACCCAAAACCCTAGCTGGCACATTTCCAGGAAGGAACGCACCTCCCCCAACCAGGCCTCAGTGATCCATGCCAAGTTGGCTTCTCGTTCATCATGGAGACCTTACATCAGACCAACTTGGCATTCAGCAGAAGCAATGAAACCAGGGTGACTGAAGCTCCAATGATCCATTCTCAGGGTTGAACGTAAGGGGCTGGAACACGGCACTGGTACTAAATACTGGGGTCACTTTCCCTGAGAGAAGCCCACCCTGTCCCCTGCTATAAAGGCTCTGTATACATTTGTAGAGACAGTAAGATAATGATGCAACTAAGGTAGCATCTCCATACTTGAAAAGTATTCCAAGGAGCAGGTGTATGATAAAACTAGCAGTTCATAAGGAAAAAAGTCGAAGCAGGATGGGGAGCCTGCAGCTTCACACCTGTTGTTAAATATATCAGCAGCTCCAACCAGTAGAAGTGTCTTTTGAGACACTGCAAACTGAGTAACTGCATAATGACAGTACTCAACTTGATGAAATTAAACCAGTTGCTCCGTACAACTGTTTCAGCCAAAGAATCGGGGTCTTGACTTACCAATATTGAATAAATAAATATTGTATATTCTAATTTATTATTCTAATTATCAAATGAATACACTCTATCCAAATATCATGAAAATAGTATCTTTAATATACAAATATACTTACAACACTGACATTTCTTTGTATACATTATAGCATTAATTCTTTGCTCCTGGTTTAAATAAATGTTTCTCACTGTAACATTTTAATGAAGATATCCAGACTAGCACAAACTTCACAAATGTAACAATGAATATTCTTACTGAGCCAATATTTTGGATTTTGTTCTGAAACCTATTTTTTATAAACATGAAACTGAATAGTAACATGGAATCTAGAAGCTATTTTGAGACAGTGCAAATAAATTGAAATCATTTTATACCCAGCCCAACAAATTTCTTTATTCACAAATTAAACCCATTGTTAATTAAAACAAAACTTCTATCCTAGATATTAGCAAGGGTTTTATATCCCACTTAGTTTTCAGCTTCATTATATCAAAGAGAGATGCCACCATTGCTTGTCTTCCAGTGTCATCTTTCTACTGAAAGGTAAATTACAATCTATACTACTAACTTCTAAATTTCTCTTTAAAAAATAGTAAGCTTTGGAAATTAATGTTCAAATTGCAATTGCTCCAAATATAACATTACTACTAGTAGGAATATACGCATGAGGCATCCTAAGCCCCATTCATCCATGCATATTGTAGAAAGAAGCTACAATGCAGCACACGATTTCTGAATACTGTTGCCAGTGCTTCATTCCAGCGAGGAGCTGGATTCATGTCACTTAATTCTTTTACTTAGGTGCAGTTTGTTCCTCATTCTTAATAATTATATCTCCTCCTCTAAATTCCCAGAGGCTGCAGATGTAATGGAAAACTGTAGAATTATGAATTTGCTTATTTCAAACTTCTGACAAACTTTTAGGACGATCAGGTAAGGAACAAGATTTTATGGCCCGGAATGGATGATGCTAAGCTATCTTTTTAGTCAAACTGGTCAAAGACGTATTCAGTCTTCATACTAGTAGCATGCATCACATGAGAGGGGAATCCATGCCCCTTCAGGAATGACTCAATACATCTCTATTCTCCACTGTTCCTAAAACAAATTGTTTGAAATACTATATGGGGGTGTGGAGAGAAAGTGACATTAAGGTTTTTGTGATATTGGAGTTTTTGGGAGTGAAACTTGCTACAAAAGGATCTATAGGATCATACATTGTTACATTATTTCAGGATAAATTTAGCCATTAAATTGATTCATCCTAATTCTAGTGAATCTCTTGCATCAGGAAATATGTAATAGTATATTATAAATCAGGCATTCTCTAAGGCATTCTTGGGGACCTCCAGATATTATGGAAACTCAAATTTCACAACTAGCCAATGCGGCAGGTGGAAATTTAACACGAAATTATGAAGTTCTAAACTCAAAACATATGGAAGACCCTGAATGATACATTCTCCAGATTGGAGAAGGCTATTAGATTGGGGTTTTTTTTTGTTTTTTTATCACTAGCAATCTGACGTTGTCTCTGCATTATATCCATACTTACTCAGAAGAATATCCCCCTGGGTTAACTGGTTATTTCCTCCTAAGTCAATGTCCAAAATATTTTTAACTCAGAGATGTTTATTTCCTAGAAAACTTTATTAAGATTGTACATCCAGCTTTGCACAAGTGGACTTCAGCTCATGCAACAAATTTATTTTTCTTAAGGGCTTAGATCTGGGCTGCAAAAATTTAGATAACCACTAAATGGAAGTGAGAGAACCAGCTTGATGTACTGGGTAAGGCACCAGGCTACTGGGAAACCATGAATTCTAGTCCTTCCTTAGGCACAAAGCCAGCTGGGTGATTTTGGGCCAGTCACTCTCTCCCAGCCCTGGAAAGAAGGCAATAGCAAACCATTTCTGAAAACCTTGCTAAGAAAACTGTAGGGAGTTGTCCAGACAGTTGCCAGGAGTCAACACTCCTCAAAGTGTCTCAAAGCTCCCCCCCCAAATATGACAGCAACATGTTGAGAGAGTTCTGAATCTCTTTGCTGCCATATAGTGGTCATGTGGCTTCCTGAGATCTACATCTTCCTTTTCGTTCTGATGCGCCCCCAGCATCTGTCCTGGAAGATTGGATGCATTCTAAAATAATTGAAGGTAGAAAGGGAATTATTTTCATTTGTGACCCATTGGATATTACCCTGAGGGATTTTATTAAAGAAACTCCTCAGCACAATGCATTGTAATATAGGCATTTGATTATCAATGACAATGCAGACATATAGATGGCATTAATTCTCCTGGTTCCACTCTCCTCCAAGGAAATCCACTTGAAATCCTGTTGTATAACAGCCATATCCAATTCTAAGGGACTATTATATAAAGTATTCACTGCTGAATACAGTAGGATTCAACAGCAAGCAGTTTTTCATAGCTCTGCCTGTGCTTTCAGCTATTGCTTTCATTGCATTTATTTTTCCAACGTGCACAGGGAAGCAGATTTTAGATGTTTAAATGTGTCCAGAAGGATGCACCATTAACTCTATGAGGAAATCAACCAGAATATTTTTCCTTCTCCAAAGTATTTGCATAGCCTCACAAGAAAGTTATGGTAACCTATGCAAGCGTTTGGTCTTGTATTGTTCAAGACATCAAATTTCTGGACATACTATCAAGTTACTAGAGTCTTTATATAAATGGACAGGGTTTCAAGAATTAGCACCATTCCTTGCATGGAGTTCCCATGCATATGAAGACCACAATTAATCTTCCAACTGATTAGTATTATTAAATATATTGGGGCATATATTCAGCCTTTGGAGGGGAAGATAAAGGAGCAAGGAAGATCAACATTCCAATGAAGGAACTGGTAAAACCAAGGTCCTGGTATTTCAAACTGGATTCTCCCTTCTCTCCCTTAAAGTTTTCCTCCTTTCCTCATTCAGGGCTGTGAGCTAGTTCCAATGCTGGTGGCCAGGAACCTCAGGATTACACTAGATAATATGCTTTCTCTTCAGCCATTTATAGTAGCAGCGACTGTGAGAACATGTCATCTTCACTTACTGAACATCCATCACATTCAGCAGTTCCTGTCCCTGAATATTGCACAATTATTAGGTTAGCCCCTGGTGGTCTCTCACCTGAACTACTGCAACAGTCTACAGGTCTTCCTCTGTGCCCTCTCCAGAACTTCACAGTACTCATGGTTCTGGATTTCCTTTATTTTTCCCATGTTTCTTCTCATCGCAGGGCCTTACACTGGCTCCATACTAGTTCCAAAGCCCAATCTGAGCTTACGGTGCTAGTGTTTAAGGCCCTGCAGTTAGTCATTTCCCACTATCGGTCCTAGAAGCTCTTGTCTTGGCATAATCCTATTATGTAAAACAATCAATCAGACAATTGCTTCAAACCATTCCCTTCTTGCATGTAAACAGCATTTTTGGGGCTAAAGCACAACTGCTGTTGTATCATAGGAATTTCTAGGATTGTCTGCATAAAGCCAAATTACTCAGACATTTCTAAGAATCTATCAAATGGCAGTGCTGGACTGCTCACATGAGAAAGTTCTGTGCAAATGGGCTCCAACTTCCATTACTTTTAAAGGCGTTCACTTCCAAGTCACTTTCTTCACATAATATGCTGAATTAGGACTGTTTTGAGTTTGCCAAGTTTGGGGTATGTGTGCATCTGTGTGTGTGTGTGTGTGTGTGTGTATCAGATCATAAGGTTACAATCTTCTAATGGCCAGAATTTAGTTTTTTCCCCTTGGATATGGCATGCAGTCTTCCATCAGCTTTCTAAACAAGCCTTACATTCTCTAGATACAAGGATAACGGATGAAAAACAAGTGCAAATATCACATTCAGGAATATTGCAACAAGGCCAGAAAGAGATGGGAGAGGGTACAGTTCCTTTTGCTTAAAGCACATACATAAAATCCTTTATTCTAGCTGATAAATCCATTTGTGAATACAGGTAGTCTTCACTTGACAACCATTCATTTAGTGATGGTTTGGACTTACAACAGTGCTGAAAAAACCCGACTTACAAATGGTCCTCACACTTATGACCACTGCAGCATCCCCAGTCACATGATTTTTTGAGCACTTGGCAGCTGGTTTGCATTTATAACCATCACAGCATTCTGTAGTCATGTGATCAGCATTTTAGACCTTCCTGGCTAGCTTCTGGCAAGCAAAATTAATGGGGAACTGCGTGATTTACTTAACAACCACATGGTTCACTTAACAACCACAAAAAGGTCGTAAAATCGGGTTGGATTTGCTTAATGACCAATTTGCTTATCAACCAAAATTCCGATCCCAATTGTGGTCGTTAAGCAAGGACTATCTGTATGCAAAGTGGCACACTAGACCCGTTTTCTTTTGTAATGTTTTTGCTGAACACTATATGTGTGAACAGAAAGTAGATTGAGATAGTAGATCTTTGGTTAAATCACCATTTATTGGTAAGGGTTTCGGGTTTCTGGTTTCCAATTTTTTAATAATTTCTTCTGCCCTCTACTATAAGGGGTTCCTGAGAAAGAATACTTGGAGAGGAAAAAACCTGTGAGCTAAACATGTGCTCAGAAGCACAGTATTATGATATATTTAGTATAAATGTACCCAGCAATGCTGGGTCTCAGATTTTCTCTAAAATAAATTCCTTAAGCCTAAAGTTTGCCCATTCTTAAGTCTGTTATAGTCAAAACAGGCTAAGGAGTAAATTCATTAACACCCCACTCCCACTTCAATAATCAAATGTATGTCAGATATGAGAAATTTATAATATACATACATAATTTATTAAGAGGTTTATTATTCTCCTTCTAAGTGAAAAAAATTGCTTTAAGAAAATTATTTATTCAGTTTCATTTTGATTAGACAGGTTTAGTTTTTGGAATGTGGTTTCTTTTAATTTAGATTAATAGGTCAGGTTTTGTTCTTCCTTAACTGTATGCATTTTTAAGAAAATTAAGAAAACAAGAAGAATGTGAATTATCAGGAAGGAACCACTGAATCGCTGTACCAGTTTCTCACCTGTTCAACTGAAGTTACAACTGAAGACAGATCACTCTTATTTTGGATGCACTTTACACATAAACAATGGAGGTGCTGATCTTTACCAATTATTCCAAATTGGAATAATCAACATTTGCTCAGAATACATATAAGCATTTTAATAGTTTGCAAAGTCGTTGCAAAAACTTTTACATGGAATTATTTGCTGTTCTCTGTACACACAGAGTTGTTTCTTTTCAAATTATTAAAAATAGCACGTATTTAATCCATTGCCCCTACTAGACATCGACAATCTTTACCCTTTCTTTTTATTAATGTTATGCTATGCAAAAAAAAAAAAAAAAAATACTGGGTGCAAGAATCTATCTGCCTAGACTGTGGCAGTTCTTGATTTTTTTGTATCAGGATATGGATCCATTATTCATTACAACCCAAGAATCTTATAAAATGAATCTTTCTATAGTCAGAACAATGTGCAAAAGTGGAGTATTTGACACTTGCCATTACACATATAAAAACAGAAGGCAAAGTCTGTAACTATCAGAATAAAAATAAAAACCCAAGAGGAAAAAAAAGATTACAGGGAAATGAAAAAAAATTAAACTGATTTGTGCACCAGTTTTGCTAATCCATAGTAATAAATATGTCTCACTAGACTACATGAGAACAAATTAATTCCCTTTAATGTCCACTATTTAGCAGCTGTGAATGTTCAGGGATGCAAAAGGCACACCTTTATCCTTCTATTATGTACAAAAGTGTCTGCTCAACACTCAAAATTATCTGCATAGTAATAACTGTATTTCTCCTACTATTTACAGGAGGGAGGGAGGGAAGGAAGGACTTAGTGCAATAAAAAATTAAAAATGGTAGATTGTGAGTTAGTTTCAGGGCTTCTAGAATACTTCTACATTTTGTTGAACTAGTCAGCACTACATTTTAGGTCTCCAGCCATTAATAAACTGCAGTATTTTTTTAACTTGTAGTTTGCTGAGTTTGAAGTCCTCAGAAAGGATCTCTTCATTGAGCTGGACAAGCAAGTTGCCATCAATTTTTTCAGTGACAAAAAGTGTTATGACATCCTCAGATAAGCCTATAAATCGCAGAGACTTAGATACTTCCTCAATGGAAAGCCCAGACAGATCTACAGGTGGCTGCCAAGGTGAACCGTCACCACAAGATCTTGGTACTAGCTGAAGATGAAGGGGTGACGAGAAAGGGTAAGAAACTGAGAAGATGTCTTGCATGCCTTTTTTACCCAGATGCTGGTCTTCAGAAAGGTCTGGAGAGCTCCTATGAGGATCTTCCTCAGCACCATCTATTCTGAGAGACACAGGACACAAGTCAAGGCTTGGCTTGTCCTCCACCATCTTTGGTGCACGAGGGGGTAAGGCAGGACATGAAACTGACTGCAATGTGTCACTTATTGCCAATTTTTTTTCATCAGTATACTCAAGAGAGTAACTTGCTGACTTTGGGCAACTGGGCACTGTGCATTCTAGTTCAGTTGTAGCTGGCAGTACATCCCCTGCAGAGACTTCACTTCTCTCAAAATCAAATGTAAAAGGTGCTGGGCAGCTTCTCTTTGGTGTACTGGGAGTCTTCTGTCTTGGATAGCTATAACTTCTGCTTGGATCCAACAGAAACTCACTCCTATTAAGGCCTTCAACAGCTCCAGAAAAATGATTTGGCCATGATAGTCTAGAGGACAAAGCATCAGCAGAAGGGCTTCCCAAAGGCAATTTGTTGCCAAGCTCTTGCAGGTCAGTTTTCACCGTACCACATGGATAGCAAGCAGCAGGAATAATCTCAGAAGAGTTCTCAGCATCTCCTTCTGTAGCACTTTTGAGATTATTAAAAAAGAGGAGAGAATTAGTACATAGGTTTTGTAGTTAATAGTCATTTTAGAATTCTGTTGTTTCATGTAGTTGCTGACTAACAAAAAGCAGTACAGTAGACTCTCAGTTAACTGGCACCCATGGGGATTGGTAGATGCCAGATAAATGTAGTTTCTGGTTGCCTGAGAATTACTATTAAACCCTAATACCCACTAGATGGCAGCAGAGAGTGCCAGTTTTTTTTTTCTGGTTGCTTGAGAGTGCCAGTTTTTTTCCAGTTCAATTTTTGTGACAGTTGCTTGAGAGTGCCTGTTGCTTGAGTTCTGGTTAACTGAGAGTCTACTGTATCTATATAACGGGAGCATAGACTTTTTTCGGACAAGACATTTAAGTATAGGAATTAAACAACTTTTCCCAGCAGAGTAGTCAACTTTCCTGGCAATTATTTTCCTCTTATTAGTATTAGGTTTTCTGCAATCTAATAACTACACCTTCTGAGGTTGTAATGACATCTATTTCTGCATAAGTGAAAGTCTATACTCTAATAGGTAGCTTTCATCACAGTTCCACATGCCAATAAAACTGCTAAGGTCCATGGCACTACACATTAGACTCTTTCTAGGGGAGGATACATCAGGGCAATCAACTATATATTTTGAACTTCAGGAATGAAAGCCAGAATCTGATTATTTCATAAGGAATAGATTTCAAATCCTCCAAACTTTAACATAGTAGATATAAGGATCTAAATCAGCCTTTCCCAATCACAGATGTGCTGACCTACAACCCCCTTCATTCTCAGTTAGCATCTACAAAGGCAATATAGGCTGAGCAATACAGATAGTCCTTGGTTAACAACCATTTGTTCTGTGACCGTTCAAAGTTACAATGGTGCTGAACAAGGAGACTTAAGACTGGTCCTCGAAGATGCAGCCGTTGCAGTGTCCCTGTGGTCATGTGATCCCGATTCGGGAACCTGGCAACCAGTTTGCAATTATGACAATTGCAGTGTCCCGTGGTCACATGATTGCCATTTGCAACCTTCACTGCCAGCTTCCAACAAACAAAGTCAATGGGGAAGCCGGCAGGAGGTTGCAAATGGCAATTATGTGACATTGCACTTAATGACCGTGTGGGATTCACTTAACGACCAGAACTGGAACTGCTGAAACTGCTGTCATAAGTCAGCATGGTCATGTGACATCACACTTTATGATTGCGTCACTTAGCAACAGAGTTCCTGGTCCCAGCTACTGTTGCTAACAAAGGACTACCTGTATATGACTTGTACTCCAACACTTCTGGAAGGGTACAGTTTGGGGATGACCGACGAGGGTAGATGTTGTTCTTCAATTTACTTGGACATTTTTGCCATCTGTAAGTGTGCATCTTACGTAGTACATAGCTCTGGATATAAGGATTTTGACTTACATTGTCAAACTATGCAGCTCAATCTTGTTTGCTCTGAATGGCTGGTAGCTTTCCAAGGTCTTAGTCAGAAGTCTTTTCTCAATCCTGCTGCCTATGATCCTTATCAGTGTCAATGCCAAGAATGGAGTTCACAAAATATATGCTATCTAACAGTATGCTCTTGCATTTTTGTTGAGATTTACAAACATAACATACCACTAATGTGTGAACTAATTTTCAAAGCACAGTACAAATCCCAAATTTGTCTTAGTTTCATGAGGTCTTCCCTAAAGAATCAAAACAAAGTTGAACAGACTTCAGCCTAGGAATCTGCTTTGTTCTGTTACACAAACCCCAACCTCTGGTTCCTCATTGCTGAGGTTTCATCATTATAAAAAACTGATCTGGCGTGGGATGGTTTTTTGGTTGCTGCTGTTGCTGGCTTACCTACTACAAATCATCCAAAAATCTATCAGTAGATTCCAATCTATCTTCTGGCTACTACAAGTAAAAATGGGTAATAGTAGCCCATCATTATTTTTATATTTAGGATAAAATAAGAAATACAGTCTATTGATAATATAAGATGCCGGAATATATACTTACTACAATTGTTTTATCTATACTTGACACATATAAATTTTGCATGGATCTGTTCACATGAATACATTTGGAAGGATATGAACAGAGCTAGATTCAGTGGTCTAAATGGCCCCTTCCAACTCTCTGATTCTTTATTGTTCAGTTATTGCAACCATCCATTCTCTATTAATAAATAATTTATTACCCCAATTTTCTTCTAGTTGTCCATGTGGAGGGGGAAATCTCTGTTCATGTTTCCTCACAGCAACAGTCCTGTGAACTAGCCTAGGCTGAGAGATAATGAGCTCCACAGTCAAGTGGGATTTGTACCTGTGCTTTCCCAGTCCAGCACTTGAACCATACCCCATTATATAACAATGTATAAAATAAGGCCGACTTTGAAAAGGAAGCACTCAATACTTACATTTTGTGCAGTCCTGATGAATAGTATGAAAGAGTTGGACTAGGAGAACGAGTTTGCTGCCGCACTGATTTGCTCATCCGTGGAGGAATAGAAGGGCTAGTGGATGTTGGCTTTGAATTGCGTGGTGGGACAGGAGGAGCATTCAGGAGTCTACATTCCTCTCTGACCTAGATGGAAATCGTGCATAATTGTGATGTAGTGTATCATGCAGGTAATTAACTATCCTGAAAGCTAATAATCAATATTATTCATAGTGGTGAAACAAGGGTAAAGAAATAATGATTTATCTGAGGCCCCTCAGAGAAAGAGTTTCTAAAACAAAAGTGGAATATGCGAACTTATAGCTCATATTCTTAGATACCACATCACACCAGATCTGTAACCTTTGAAGACATAATTTGAGAAACCAGGTGACTAACTCTACTTGAGTTAGAGGCGACTGATCTGAATCCCAGGTTAAGAGACAAAAATAATAAAATAAATAAAATAAAATAAAATAAAATATCCTTCAAGGCCAACCCTCCCATCAGGCAGATAGGAATTGGCAGTATCAGCAGTAGCCTTCAGCTGTTCATCCTGACCATCACAAGCCATTTCTTCTTCTGGAGGACACAATTGAGTGTTCCTGTCCTATACTCCTTTAACTAGCAAGATCTTTGAAGTTATGATGCCAGTTGTTACTGAGTTAATTGTCCTCCCAGATTTGGATGGACTGTAATTTGCATCCTTGACAAATTCAAGTTACTTAAGAGATGATCTCTGTACTGACAATGTAAGGTTATGTCCTTCATTCTTTTTTTTTAAGCAGATCCAGATTTGTTTTTTTAAAATTAGGATTTTATATGCTACTTCTGTATCACCAGCAGAGGGCAGATGGTAGCCGCTGAAGGATGTCTGGTTAAAAAAGCTAGTACAGATGCTATTACAACCAGCATGCTGCTCAAATGAATGGGCTATTTACAACTCTTGAGGGGGAGATTACAATAGAAGACAACCTGCTCTCCCCTCTTTAAAATAAATTGTGAAATTTTATCTCCGAAGACCTTTCAAGGTTTTCTCTCAGAGGAATAGGAAATAGTTCAGAAAGCATTTAAAAGCATACAGTAACTGATTTAGGTTCTTCAAATGGAAAAAGCAAATATCTAGATAGATTTCAGCTGGGTTTCAGGCCTGATTCTAGAACAGAAACTTCCTGGATGATGAAATATTCTTGCTTAGATGAAATCCAGTTTATACAACTGCTATGTACTATATGTAGGGCTGCCTTTAAAAACAGTTCAGAAGCTTTAACTGACTCACAGAATAATTGTCAGATTAGTAATTAAAACTGGGCAGTTTGACCATATTACACTGAGGTTTTAACAGCTGCACTGCCTCCAATCCTGCTTCTATGAGCTAATTTAAAATCCCAGTTTTAATGTTTAAGTCCTAAATATACTAAAAGTTGGTAATTTAAAAACGCATTCTCCCCTGTGGATCCACCCAAAATTTACATTCTTTTTCAGAAATCATATTCTGAGCAGCCCTGCTAAGAGAAGTAAAAAGAGTACCTTCCATGGAAAGAGCCTTTTGGATAGTGGAAACCTATTACAAAAGAGGCTTTCCACAGTTGTTCGCCTGGCATCATCTTTGAACGGCTTTTTGGCATTGGATGAAAGTATTTTCTATTCGTCCGTGATTTCTAAGTGTAGGTTGAGTTTGAAAATCTGCTGAACTATCTACTCCCTAGTAGATTTAACATTGCCTTGGATATTATGATGTTATATTCTATTTTTTAAAATTACATAAACTGTTTTATACCGTAAATGGCTTGTGGAAGTTTTGTACCAAGGCAGCATACAAATGTTGCAAATAAGTGAATAATAAAAGTTATTGTCTGCCACAAAGTTTATTATCTGTCACAATTTATAGGATCATGAAAAAGAAGCTGTTTCTATAGGAAATGTCCTGAAACAAATAAAGGCACTGACTGGATTTCTTTCTCCAAATTATGCTTTCAGAATCTGTAAGAGTAATCAGTTAAAAATCTGCTTAATTATTGTCACTCACTGAAGAATAGGCACCACTTCTTAAATACTTTTAAGGCTCACACTACTCACTATTTTCATCCTACATGCAGTTTAATTCCACTACTTGAATAATTAACACTTCTGGTTTTTTAACTCTCCTTCTCACTCACCTCCCGCACACACAAAAAATTACATACAAAGTCTCCTCAGATGCAATTCTATTCATACTGAAATACTCTAATCATCCTTGAAGCAAAGTATTACTCCAAATATTTGAAGTTTGCAGCCTTTTTAAAAAAATCAAAACCTCCCTGTCTGATCCATCTGCCAAGGTAATTTGCCATCGCTTAAGTTCTCCTACATTATCCTAGGCCTGTCTCAGGAGCATTAGAACGCTTCCAAGCTGGTAGCCTTTTATTCTTGGAAGACCATCTTCATTTAACATTCTTGTTCTACAAAGATGACAAAAATAACTCTGTATGGAAAAGAAGAGCACATTTTTCCGTAAATGCGTTTCCATTTTTATAGCATTTTATAGTGTGAGGTTTCACAATAAATAGACAAAATGCTCCACAGGAGGAAAAAAAATACTCCTACTCTTTAGAATAAATCCAGAACAATTTAGACAAGTACAAAGCACTAAGAATTCAAAGAAGTGCATAATCAGTGTTGGCTAAATGTAGAAATCTCTCTTTTCTCAAAGACAAAGGGAAAAAAAACCCTAAACCATTTGTGATATATCTCAGTTTAAAACTCAGATATATTACTACAACTTGACATTGTGTAACACAACTTAATCCACCCCCCCATGAAAAATGAGTCTTCCACATATATGGCAGGAACCTCTCCACCCACCTTGGGAATAAAGCAGAGTGCCAGGAACTTACCGCTTCTGATTTAGGAGGCACCGGTGGTGGAGGTAGGGAAACATCTGAGGATTTTGCTGTTGCTATTACAGGCCCAGGTGCTGGCAGAGAAGACGTCCCACCCTTGGACCGGAAAGAACGCCTGTAGCTGTCACATTTGTTCTTTTCACTCTGTGAGCGAGTAAGAGGCTGATCATTCCCTTTCCCACCCCCTTTGTCCAACCATAGTTCTTCATATGGAAGTTCCAGTTTAGGAGGTAAACAGAATGTTTCTTCACTGATTTCAGGGAAAAGGTAGCTGCTGCTCCCATCCCCAGAATCTTGCAAAGCATCATGAGAGGATAAAGCCCACTCATTACACAAGTCCCTGCAATCATGAAGGTTCACCTCACTATTTCCATGGAGGTTGTTTCCATACACACACACTGAAAGACGGTGGAAAGACTGGGTCAACTCGTCCCGAGCATAACTGAGGGAGTTTGGCACATGATTGTGGCTGGTGGGTCGACTTTTTTGTGGGCTTTTGCAGTCTTCATTCCAGTCAGCTTTTACATCTCTTACAGCACGAGAATATTCATCAATATCAAACTGCTCTTGACAGAGGCTGAACCAGTGCTTCACAAAGGCTTCATGCCATGCCTCTCCTTTCACAAGACTTTCTGGAAGGGTAAACTTTGGAAGAGCCAAATGCAAAGGAAAGTGCATTGGAATAATTTTATTACTATGCAGTGCGCAGCAAACCACAACCGTCTTGGTTTGAATATTAACAAATTTGTAACGGTGCCCTTCACGGACAAAATGCAAGTCATAAGGATTCCGTGGGGGAGGGCTTGGCACATTCACATTCACTGGGAGCCGTGTCTTCTCAACGATGTTACGAATGGTATGCTCACCTTCCTGCATTTGCAGCTCTAAGGGACTACGTGTACTGAATCTCCCTTTACACTGGAAAGGTAGGCTAATGCTCTCATTGGTCCTATGGTTCATGCAAATCAGGCAAGGCATTTTGCCTTTGCCCAATTTGCTAATAGAATTGAGTTTTCCAATTTTCTTGAAGATGGTATTGAGCCGTGACTTTTCCTTAGAAGATTTTGCATATAGGATTTCCGCTTGCCCCATTAACGTGAGCTCATCTCCTGTGCAAAGGGTAATATTATAAACTTCTGTATCTTCATTGCATTCACCTGAAGCCACCTAGAAAACACAGCATTCAAAATTAAAATAGCATATCAAACTCTGAACTCAGGGGATAAATGCAACAACTCTGAACACTGGAATTTGTACAACTTCTTCAACCTGGTATCCTTCATATATGTTAGACTACAACTCCCATTGATTCAGCCCATGAATAGTACCAAAGTGAGAAAGACTGCTCTAGAATGTCCACATGACTGATCCCCATTCTACAACCACCCTACCACCTCCTTTTGTGAAATAAACTGCATATTAAGAGAAACAAAATATTAAGAACTTATCAGACAAAAATCAGTAATCTCTCTATGATGCACAGCCTAAGAACAGCAAATGTTTGAATCATGTAGGAACCTACGACCTTATACAACTAGGCTTGCTCATGAGCACTGAAGTGTTATTACTAGATACTTTGTTATTCTACTATAGTTTAATGCTATATTTGACTACCTGTAGTATGTTGAAGTGTAGTATTCCTGGCTTTCCCCCCTTTTACTCTCTCTTCTGTATTTAACAATAAAAGAAAGATATGTGGATATCCAGAAATTTTAACTTTCAGCTCCCAACAGCCCCAGCCAGCAAGATTAGTGGATTTAGATTGTAGAAGTTGGGGACTATAGCATCTGGACAGCAACAGATTTCTACCTCCTGGCATACAAAAATATAGAACTATTACTGTTCTCTGCTGGGATTCCTGCTTCAGGAAATATAGTCCAGCAGTAGAATGACTGAAGACTATTCCTTTTTTTTTCTTCGACCAATGAAATTAAATACTAATATATTATAGAAATCTCATCAACAAAGATGCTATAGAGTTCAGGAAATACTTTTGTTTCCCAGCCTAGAAAACAGAGCACAACTATACTGATAAAAAATGTTGGCCAAACAGCTTGCTATGTGGCTAATCATCCAGAGATAATTGCTTCTTATTCCATGAAAATAGCCAGCTGGCAAACTCTATGGTTGAAGTGTGAATCTTATATGATCAAAAGTGAATAATGCCTAGTACTTTAAGGCACTTAGATTGCCTAACCTGTACCTCCATTGTTCATATTTGCAACTTGAAATAAAAGTTAGTATTTTTCTTTCTTATCTGCAGTGTTAATAAAAAAAAGTAGACCTGAGTTAGCAATTGCTAAAACATAATGAATCTGCTAGGTAAGGAGATGCCATATTTCTGCACATAAATGTATCAGCTTTTTAAAACAGACAGACCTTTTACCACATACACATTTCTGTTGCTGAGTTATGTATAACTTAAGATTCCAATCTAAGGATCAGCCTGAGAAAGAACCAACCCTTCCAGTCACACTGGAAATTGCAAAGGCAATGCAAAAGTGGAACAAACCTAACAGGCATGCCCAGGCATCCTCAATATTCACATAATTCCATATAATAATGGTAATTCCATGCACAGAATCTAGGAAAGTCTACAGCCTTCTGATATGACTTTATCATATATCCCTTGTCTCTTGAAAAACAATTTCTGGATCTTAACATTCACTGTTCTGAATAAGGATCCAATACAGTACACAAAATAAACAAACATGTAGTGGAATCCTATGCATAAGCTTACTCAGAAGGAAGACCCATTGGGATTTTGCCCTAGATAAATGGCTTAGCATTGCTACCTTAATCTACTTTTTCTGTATAAAAAATATGAAAACATAGAAAGTAGTCAGTAAAATGTTTGGCAAAGGATCCATCCATAACTTGAGCATTGGGAAGGAAATAAAGCTGAACACTTTGTTATGTACAGCTTATCAAGCTAATACCTCAGCTGCAGAATTTCCTGAGAGGAAGTTATTCAAATAGTGTGTTATCTCAATACAGCGAATTCAGGAAACAATCAAAATCTAATTGTACATGATTGCTATTCAAAATTCAGACTAAATAGCAAGACATTATAATGCACCATTAATATAACAGACATCAGATTTCTTATCAATGAAGACCTGAGTCCTCAGCTATATACTTCCCCTTGATGGAGTTTTTAAAGGTTAATAAAAGAACTCCAAGCAGCTAACAGCAATCTTGCAGAGTAGAAGGGTGAACCAAAAAAAAAAAGGAACTTGCACATTAAGCTTAATTACGTTCAGAAATAAATTCAGTCTTCACACTGTAATTAGATGAAGAAAAATAGAGGTAGCCCACAAGGTAATGGAGATTGCTAATCCCCAAGCCCAAGGAGGAGGAGGAGGAGGAAGAGGAAGTCAGGTGACCCATGTGACATCCCACAAGCACAAGAGATGCGTTTGCTAGAGCGACCCCCTTATGCTTATGAGACAATGCTGAGTTGATCCCTCATAATTCCAACACCCCTGCCCCCATCAAAGCTGTGAGAGCAGTTTCACACAGGAGATCTTTACTCTGTGATGTCACTTCTCTAAGGACAATCTGCATATCATATGGGGCAACCTATGTATGTTCACACAGCTAGGAAGAACAAGTACATGTATTACATTTTACAAAACACATTTTTGTATACGGCTTTCCTACAAAAAAGCTATACTGTATTTTAAAAAATCAGTGAAATTATCTAGTTTTAATTTTAATGAAAGTAAGTGATAAGAATTTTCCTGAAAAAGAGGCAAGTCACCTTAATAAAGCAAACATAAGAAATAGCAATTCTTATTGTGCATGAATTTGGATCTACACAAATGTCTTAGCCAAAAAATAATCCTTCTGTTGCCGTATTGGATAGCTTCTAGCCTCTTGTTTTCTAAAACGTTTAATAAAAGAGCTTAATTATGAACTAAGATTGGGGCCCCTTGCTGTTTTGGAAGTTCATAGCAATAAAATAATGGCTTGGTTAACTGAAGGTATTTGCCTTAGGGACTTGAAAGTTTAAGATGAATACTATATGAGCTTGCATTTAGTTCAAACACAACTTTGTTTTTATTTACAGGAGAAACTTGTTGAAGAATTATCTTCTGAATTAAAGGATTGGAGCCATCTTCTTAGGCCCCTGGGGACAAAAATTGCCATTGTATAACTTGTACTCCCTATGTTATCTTTTCAGTAAAAGGAAGCGTAACGGATTTTTATGATTACAATATCATTCAAGTCCATAATTCCTACTGTCTACCTTTTAATTTGGACATTAATACAAGAGCAAGTATGAAAAGCCTGTGACTCTCCAGGTATTACTGGACTATATCTAGCAATGTAAAACAATTTGTGAGTGAATTTGAGAGTTAACTCCAAGAAGAATCCATGACAGGATAAATACGAGCCATACATGAATTCAAGCTAACATTAATCTTTCCTTTCACGAAAACAAATATTGTGCAGAGAAGTCAGGGAATTATACTTTCTTTTTTTAAATGTACAAGGTAATTTTGAGATCTCTTTCAACATCTGTACTTAAGGCAGTGCCAAACTCTTTGTGGAGAGGCCTCTGCAATGTATGGTAATACTGTAATTCCAGAAGTGCCAAGGGAGGCAAAACATGATTTCTGACCATATCCTTAGGATGGCTACAATGAGTTTCTTTTACAAGATCTCACATAACCAGCTTATGGAGCAAGATTTTCAGATCAAAATATAGACAGGTTTGAGCCCAAGCACCTTTTCCTTTTAAAAGCTAATCACTAGTTTTAATCTTATCCCCAACTTCTTCTGCCACTTAAAATAGTTCACTAAGTCTGCTTCAGGTGTCCTACCCTCTTTCTATGAGAAGTTTTTTTTTTTACTGATGCTGCTTCATCTGCTTATCTTTTTTCAAATGCCCGAAACTTCCCACCAGGTAAGGAAGATCTCAGTATGCTTCTATATGGCATCAAAGAGTCATCCATGAAGTTTGTGACCCTTGAAAAGAACCCTTAACTCATTCACCATTTGGCTTCTTTACATGTAGCTGATCTCCCAATATTCTTTATAGGTAATTCTAAATAACATCCTCCTGCAAAGGCTTGCTATCTTGCCACATCTAATATTACTTCCATTTATATCCTTTGCTCTTTTGATTCCTGGTCAGACATATCTAAGCAAGCATTCTTAGAATCACTGCATTTCTTCAAAATGGAGTGTTAAATGAGGAGAGTTCACTCTCTGTTTCTGTAGCTCCCAATTATCCACAATCAGTGATTCTCAGGGAGATTTAGTGTGACTATTTTATAGGCATTGCCCTACTTTATATAATATTGTAGCCTTGAGAAATGGATTCTGTATACACACTGAGAAAAATAAAGAAGCAAAAGGCCTAACGTTATTATTGCAATTGATCGTAACTGCTTGCTCAAATTCATGAGATTCTGTGTCCAAGAGAGGCAATGGTTCAGCACTGGTCCAGGTATTAATCTCCTTTTCTCAAGAGGAGATCTGCAATATTAAGCAACTGTCATGCTGAAAGGAGTAATCACTGGAAGCAACCAGGGTCAAACTATTGCTAGGAGTCATGGAGATGGTGTGTGTGTGTATGAGAGTAGCTTCCTTTTCCTTGTTATATTTTAATATAATACAATATATAAAATATATCCAAGCTGCAATACAAATACATCTACCCTTTAATATTTTGTCTACATTTATCATAGTCTTTCTCCCAAGTAGCAGATACTCCTTTATTTCATGGCTACAATCACCATCTCTACATTTTTGACCATAGTTAAAGATATTACTATTTCACCACTGTCTGCCCATTTGCAATGAGTTGGCATGCATCATCATCTTCAGCAGCATACTGCTTTTTGTATTCTCTTGTACTCCTTCACTTTCAACAAGGGTTTCCCTACATCTTTGTAAGAACTGGCACCATTAGTTCCAATATTGACCCAACTCATGCACAATTGATATATGCAGAATTCAGGTTTCAGGTTTCAAGAACAAGCGCACAGAACAAGAGAAAGATGTGATTGAAAAGTTCCCGCCAAAAACTCTGTTAAAACATTCCAATGCCCAGCACCCCCCTTCCTTTCTCTTTCTCACTCTGTTTCCAATGGCCAGCATTACCAGCCACAGATGTCTCCAGCAACGCGACCTTGGCTCCCTCCTTACAACCCAAACAGCAGTAATTCACACTCCTTGCAATTCCCCCCTCCCATCTTCTTTCTTGACATGCATTGACTCATCGTTGCAGATGAACACAATAGACAATTCAGCAATCATTTGATTGTGGAGTCTGACAAACTGCTCCTCCTGAAAACAATGCTCAACAGACACTACAATATTATGCAAGTGATTAAATACCTGTGAATAGGAAAGGACCACAACTGAGAAAGATAGGAAAGATTAGTCCTTGGGCTTATTAGTGTATTTGGCATGAAATTTCTTTAACAACTTTGGAGGACGAACAAGTTGGCTAGCCACCCACTTGTGGTCAGGGAAACGTTTCCAGTGAATTGGGTACTGACGCTCCCCTTTGAATTTATGAGCATCCAAGATCTTGACTTCAAAATGTTGTTCTTCAATCATCGTGGGCATGGGAGGAGGCTGATCTGATGCCAGTGAGATGACTCTCGCACCAGTTTTAATAGGCTGCAATGAAATACAGGGTATATTCGTTTCATATTCTTTGGAAGCTGCAATTGTACAGTGACAGGATTTATTATTTTTTTCAATGACAAAAGGTCCCACAAATTTTGGTCCTAGCTTCTTTGACAGCTGCAAAGATTTAAGGAATTTGGTAGACAAGTACACTTTCCCCCACACTTTCAACGGCCATTCTGGAGTTCTTTTACGGTTGGCGTATTTCTTATAATTTTCCCTGGCTTCAGTTAAAGCTTTCTGGATTACTAGCCATGTGTCAGTAATTTGTTTAACCCACTTGTTTCATTCGTCCCTAGTTTTGTTTCCAGCTCCAAGTCAAGTTCTGCTGCTTCAGTTACTGTGACGAACCTGACTCCATTACTGCACAGCTAGATTGTACGTCTCTCACGTAGCCTCAGAATGCTGTATATTCCCTTATAAGGGCATGAGTTGTATTTCCCTATTCTCTTTGTACTCACTCCCCCGCCCTGATAGAACTGCTGAATAAAAGGAGGTGGGGGCGTGGCCCAGGAGGCAGTACCAGCAACCTCCTGAGATGTAGCGTCACTCGCCACAAAAGAATCCTGTGCCTACCGTTGTTTTTTCGACCTCACCCTTGCGAGGGAATCGTTGGCTCATTCCCCCCCAGGGAATCCCATAGACCGAAGGGCGAAGGACTGGTCGCGTGACGCGACAACTGGGGGCTCGTCCGGGATCCCTTCGGTCTCACGGTGTGATCTCTGTCTAGAGGTGCACTGCCTTCACTCTCGTTACTACGCACCTGGAAAAGGCTCTGCAATCGTAAGTAATGGGCTCCCCACTCTCCAAAGTTTCGTCAGTTCATAGGGACGAACTTTATGATTTAGTGAAGAAGGCTAACTCTTGTCAAAAGGCTAACGGTACGACCATCTTTCCCATTTCAAAAAAATCGGTGACTCAACTCCTACTGTACATGGACAGACACTGCCCTGTCTATCCTTCAGAGGGGTCGCTCAAAGCATCCACTTGGGAAAGGATAGGAAAATATTTTCATGATACCCCACGAGCACCCGTGCCTATTCTGACTGCCTGGAAGGCTGTTATGGCGGCCATCAACACTCTTTCCCCTCCCCCGTCTTCCCCGGAAACTTGCCCTTCTCCTCCCGGCCCAAAAACCCCACCCCCTCTTGCCGCCCATCTCGATGCTGCCTCACCACCACCCCCTCCATACCCAGCCGTTCCTCCTCCCCCTTCAGCTCCAACCCCCGGATCCCCTCAACACCACCCCCTAGGAGGCGCCATCACTGAACTCCTCTCCTCCCCCCTCTCATTGGAAATGGAGAGTCCCTCTGCCTTTCCCATGACCATCGGCCTAGGGGCGGCGGGAGGAAATTTGTATAACAATATTGAACTTAAGGTTTTGAAACAAATCAAAGATGCTGTAACCACCTACGGCTTGCACTCTCCTTTTACTAGGGGAGTTTTAGACTCTTTAGTTACTGCTAACACTGTTATGTTATTGTATGATTGGAAAATGCTTTTTTCTATGCTTATGACCCCGGCGCAATACGTTGTGTGGCAATCTGAATACGACAAAGGGGTGGAAGTAGAAATTAGAAGAGGTCTTCCCGCAGGGGTGACCGCAAATCAATTATTAGGAAAGGGACAATTCGCAACCTTAGTCCAGCAACAGAACTCCCCCCGTCGTTGTTTTGCTATTATTCACATGTGCGCCATGAATGCTCTCAAAAGAGTGGATGATTCCGACTCTCAATCCACCCAAACGTTTTTGAAAATAATGCAAGAACCAAATGAACCATATGCTTCCTTCATAAGTCGCCTTCAGATTGCTTTAGACCGACAAATTGATAATGCCACGGCTAAACATGAGCTGCTAATGAAACTTGCTTTCTCTAACGCTAATCATGACTGCCAGACCATTCTGCAACCCGCAGTCAATCAACCGGGTGTAAAGCTTGCAGACTTCCTGCAACTCTGCAGAATCGTTGGTACCACCTCTCACAAAGTGAGCGCTCTCGCTGCCGCCATTACCACCTCGCTGCCTTCTACTAACCCCTCCCCTCAGCTCCATTCCCCGGAAGCCCTCGCAATCACTCGTCATGGAAATTGCTTCAATTGTGGGAAGCCGGGCCACTTTAAGAATCAATGCCGTGCACCCGGGGGAGGTGGGGCGCCCCCTTCCACTCAAAGGGGGCCGCCCCCCCCCTCCAAACCTAAAACTCCTTGTCCCAGGTGCCGCAAAGGCTATCATTGGGCCTCGCAATGTCGCAATAACTCCTCCCCTCACCAGCCTTCGGAAAACTAGATCGGGGGTTGTCAGCTAACCCCGCCCCAAAGGCTGAATTACCCATCACCAGCTTCCCTGTGGAGTTGGCAGAGGATCTTTTGTATGACGATCCGGGGGCTGTCCTTTCCCTTCCTCTTGTTGTCACGCTGCATAAACCCCTCCCTCCTCTTACCCCTGCTTTGCTTATTCCCAACTCCTCGCTTACGCTTGAGGGAATGGTTGCTGCTCCCTATTTGTATGATTCATCAGATTTGACACAAATTGCTCTGGCAGGAGTGGGAGATAGGTGCTTTTCCTTAAATAAAGGAACAATTGTCGCCACGCTCATACTTCTCCCTTCTCCTGATATGCCATCATTGTTTGCCTTGCAGCAACCAGTCCAAACCTCTAAACCCACCCTCCTTGTCACACTAAATGGTCGCTCTTTCGAAGGCTTGATTGACACCGGCGCCGACGTCTCTGTCATTCGTTCCGCTGAATGGCCCTCCTCCTGGCCTATCGCTGAAGCCTCCTCGGTGCAAGGAGTAGGCGGAGCACAGGCCGCTAAGGTCAGCTCTCATTGGCTTTCTGCTGTGACTGCTCATTCTCATATTACAGCGTATCTAAAGCCTTATATCTTGCCTTTGCACTGTAACCTATGGGGCCGTGACTTGCTTTCACAGTTCCACGCTTTTATTCAACTTCCCTAATGGCTTTACAGGACCCTTCAGGGTCTCTCTCTCTCTCTCTCAAAACCTCTGTGCCGGTATGGGTTGATCAATGGCCACTCACCAAAGAGAAACTGGACGCCTTACATATCTTGGTCCAACAGCAGTTAATTGAAGGCCATATCGAAACCTCCACCAGCCCATACAATACTCCGGTATTTGTCATCAAAAAGAAGTCTGGCAAATGGCGCCTCCTACAGGATCTTAGGGCTATCAACACCATCCTTCAGCCCATGGGACCTTTGCAGTGTGGACTTCCCAACCCCAACTTGATTCCGGAAGGACACGACCTTATTGTAATAGACCTCAAGGATTGTTTTTTTTCCATACCATTGGCACAAAAGGACAGAATTATTTTCGCATTTACGGTACCGGAACTTAACAATTCAAAGCCTACTGCTCGGTACCAGTGGAAGGTCCTCCCACAAGGCATGTTGAACTCACCCACAATGTGCCAATTTTTTGTCGATAAAGCATTGCAACCCTATAGATCCCAATTTCCGCATTTTCTTGTGTATCATTATATGGATGACATTTTAGTCGCTGCTGAGGGCCCGAAAGGGACAGTTCAAAAAACTTTTCCTATTCTTTTAGCCACCCTAGCAACGGCAGGGTTGCACGTTGCACCAGAAAAGGTCCAGTCTCGTTATCCAATGCAATATCTAGGCCACAAAGTTTTAGCCTCCACTGCTGCCCCACTTCTACCTATGCTCACGCTTCCCCAGCCGACCACCTTGGTCCAATTACAACAATGTCTGGGGGTCATTAACTGGGCCCGCGCATACCTTGCTTTAACTACACCCATGTTATCACCTTTATTCCAAGCGTTAGTGGGTTTGACAAACCCAGCTGACAAGGTATACCTTACAGAACAACAATTGCACGCCCTACAACAGGTCAATGCCGTCCTTACGACCCAATGGGTGGACCGTGCGCTCACTGACAAACTACCCTCTCTTGCCATTCTTTCGACACATCAATTATTAACTGCCATCATTGTCCAAACGTCTGATAACAAACATCTACATATTTTAGAATGGCTACACTTGCCGCACACACCTAAGACATCCATCATCACCAGAGCAGCACAAATGGCCTCTCTTGTTGAGAAAGGCCGGAAGAGGATTAGAGCCCTAATGGGACTGGATGTTTCCACCCTGTACATTCCCCTTAAGGTTACTCAATGGGAACCCCTCCTACAAAACTCCACTGCACTGCAGGATGCCTTGGAGGACTGGTGTGGCCAGGTGTCATGCCATCTTCCCCCTGATCCTCGATTGCAACTGTTGCGAACAGTACCCTTTACACTAACCTCGCCGTTCGTTCAGCAGCCACTCAAGGAAGCCCTCACTGTTTTTACAGACGGCTCCAAAACCATAGGGGCTTGTACATGGCAAAATAATTGCAAATGGCATAAACGCCTAACAGGCCCACAAGCATCTGCCCAACAGGCTGAGTTAGCCGCCTTTTTGCTAGCCTTGTCTCTTTTCCCTGAACAGCCTTTGAATGTTATATTAGATAGTATGTATGTCACTCAAATGGCTGTGGCCATGTTTGATGCATATATTTCCCCTGTTACCCCCCCCTCTCTCATGACGCTTTTTTTGCAGCTTCAAACTCTCCTGAAGGACAGAACATCCCCTTTGTTTGTAGCGCATATTAGAAGCCACCAACAGCTACCCGGTTTCCTGTCCGAAGGCAACCACATGGCAGATGAGGCTTGCAAAATTATGGCCTCTTCCCCTCTTCCTCCGCCGCTTTCAGCAGGGGACAGCCATGCTTATTTCCATCAAAATAAAAAAGCCTTGGTGCGCCAATTTGGCATTACATATCAAGAAGCTACCGCCATTCTTCAACAATGTCCAACCTGCAGTTTGCAGGCAAAGTGCATCCCTGAGGGAGTTAATCCCAGGGGTGTCCATGCTTGTGACACATGGCAGATGGATGTCACTCATTATCCCTCTTTTGCACCTTGGAAGTATATCCATGTATCTGTGGATACCTATTCGGGATTCATCCTGGCAACTTTGCAAAGAGGAGAAGCCACGAAAAACGTAATCAATCATTGTATTCGCACTTTCGTCACATCGGGATGTCCCAAAACTTTGAAAACTGACAATGGCCCCGCTTACGTCAGCACTCCCTTTGCTGAGTTTTGCCGTAAGTGGTCCATTACTCACAGATTCGGTATACCATTCAACAGCCAAGGTCAGGCTATTGTGGAAAGGGCTAACCAGACCCTAAAGAATGCCCTTGATCGGCAAACGGGGAAAAAGGCCTTAGGCCCCCCAAGCCTCCCGATGTTACAAAATATCCTTAATCTCACCTTGTTTACCTTGAATTTCCTTAATCTTACCGGTACCCCCCCTGCTACGGCTGCATCTCGACACTTTTCCAAGCCAGTAGTTCCCTCTTCCCGTCCCCTTGTTTATTTTAGGCAACTGCCCAGCCCTGAGTGGAAAGGCCCTGCGCAACTCGTCACCTGGGGAAAAGGCTACGCTGCTGTGCAACTACCTGATCGAGTGCTCTGGGTTCCTGCTCGCTGCATCCGGCCATATCATGGGCAGCCTCCTGACAAGCACCTTCTTGACCCTCCTTCTCTGTTATCTCTCTTCCATCTCTGCTCCCCTCACAACGAACCCTAAAACAACCTCTCTCATTCGAACCCATCGTTTACGCTACCCTGCCACCATTGGCCGCAGCTCAGCATCCAACGCCATGGAATGTCTTCAACGCTCTCCCATCAAAAGAAAAGGCACCTTCTGGCGCTGGTTCCGCAACAACACCCTTCTCCAAGATGGCGATTCCTACTCCATCACTTATCACTTTCGCCAAACTACCCTTGCTATCACCAACGTACAGTTGACCGATCTAGGACAATATCACTGTGAAATAACAAAATTAATTAAGGGGTTCGCCACCTCATCTCGCCTTACGCTCACCTTATTTTTACTCTCCCTTCCTGAGCCCGCCCGTTGGCAGGGACGACGCCTACTGGCATTTGACGCCCAGGGATCGCATCGCCCTTACAATATCACCTGGACAATCCGCGATGCCTTGGGACAGATCCTGAATACCTCCTTTTGTTATAGCCCAATTATATCTTGTTTCCCTAACCTGTATTTTGACTTTTCAGAAATGCTTTTAGGAGTGACAGCCTACAGGAGGCTGGACGGCTTCCCAGAGCCCAGCCACTCCACCGTTAAAAGGTATCCCCTGTATGTGTGCCCAGGACATGACACCAGCCCTGATCACGTGCACGACTGCGGAGGCTTAGCAGATTACTTTTGCAAATCTTGGTCCTGCGTTTCCACTGGCTACATCTACTGGACCCCTCCATATAAGACTGATTACATCACCCTCACTCGGTTGAGAAAGGACATTAGGTGCACCGCAACCAAAAAGAATGCGGCAGGACAGGGGGGTTGGAATAGATGTAATCCGGTTATTGTACAATTCACTGCTGCAGGAAAAGCTCAGGGGAATGCCTGGGACTCAGGTGTAAAATGGGGAGGTCGTATATATGCCGGATGGCCCGGGTATCATTACGGCAACATATTCTACATTCAACGACAGGTCACTCTCCCTCAGTCCCCACCTGTTGGGCCCAATGCCGACGACATTCACTCCACCTTTCTTAAACCCCTCACCAAACAAAAAAACCCCCTTGTCTCTCTTCTTAACTCCTCCTTTTCCCTTGTTCACACCGCTTCTAACACATCTCGATGTTGGCTTTGCTTGTCTTCCTCCCCACCATTCTATGAAGCAGTCGGTTCTCCTGACCCTATCCGAAACTCTACCTCAGCCGCCTCCTGCCGCTGGCAAAACACCACGTTGACTATCACCTCTATAATAGGGCAGGGCTGCTGCCTTGGCCGTGTTCCTGCTAACTATATTCAATATTGCCTTAATTCTTCTCATGATCACTGTGCCCTCTATCTTCCAAAAAATCGCTTGAACATCAACGGTCACACCGGCCATGGTGGCTACGGTGTACTCTACACTACCTCTGGTAATATCTCTGCCCGATTGACAGGGCAATACTTTATCCCTGGGAACAACTCTGTTTGGGCATGTTCTTCTGGCCTCACCGCATGTGTATATGGTGATACCTTGTTACAAACTAACGCCTTTTGTATTCAGGTGCTCCTACTCCCCAAGGTTTCTATCTATTCCCCTGACGAACTTCTCTCCATTTTAGAGCCCCCTCATTATCCCCTCAAGGCTAAGCGCGAAGTAGTGACTGCTGTAACTTTATCAGTCCTACTGGGCTTAGGTGCGGCTGGAGCCGCCACTGGTGTGTCAGCCCTTGTTGTCAATGATCAGAACCTGCGTCACCTTAGCGTTATCATTGACACTGACCTTCGCGCCATCGAACAATCTATTGTGGCGCTACAAGATTCCCTTACCTCTCTATCCGAAGTGGTTTTGCAAAATCGTAGGGGTCTCGACCTTCTGTTCCTCAAACAAGGGGGACTGTGTGTTGCTCTAAAGGAAGACTGCTGTTTTTATGCCGACAACTCAGGAGTAGTATTGGACTCTATGAAAGAGCTCAATTCCCGTTTAAAAACAAGGGAATTGGAGCGCCAACAATCCATGTCATGGTATCAAAATATGTTTAGCATTTCTCCATGGCTAACCACACTGTTGTCCGCTCTGTTGGGGCCCCTCCTGTTATTGATTCTCGTATGCACCATAGGCCCCTGTGTGCTGGGTCGCGTTCTCCGCTTCTTAAAGCAGAGACTTCATACATTGGACTCAGAGGTATCCGAGACAAAGCTTGCTGTTCAACACCTGGTCACTGCTGTAGGTATGGAGAAAACACCACTCTTGGGATGGTCCTCCGATAGTGAATCGGAAATGGACAAGGACCCCCGGTCACACTACCCCCCGAGAGAGGACGCTGGGATGGGTCTCCTTGGACTGAAGACTCCCTGGCTCCCCGACTCAGACCCTCTGGGGGAGGAACAAAATTAAATAAAAAAGGTGGAATTGTGACGAACCTGACTCCATTACTGCACAGCTAGATTGTACGTCTCTCACGTAGCCTCAGAATGCTGTATATTCCCTTATAAGGGCATGAGTTGTATTTCCCTATTCTCTTTGTACTCACTCCCCCGCCCTGATAGAACTGCTGAATAAAAGGAGGTGGGGGCGTGGCCCAGGAGGCAGTACCAGCAACCTCCTGAGATGTAGCGTCACTCGCCACAAAAGAATCCTGTGCCTACCGTTGTTTTTTCGACCTCACCCTTGCGAGGGAATCGTTGGCTCATTCCCCCCCAGGGAATCCCATAGACCGAAGGGCGAAGGACTGGTCGCGTGACGCGACAAGTTACGCCTAGCCTTGCTTCCAGTTCCGAGTCTTGTCTAGAGGTTCCAGCCACGCTGAGTCCTGCTTCCAGTTCCAAGCCATGTTCAGCTGTTTCAGCTATGCTTAGTCCTGCTTCTAGCTCTGAATCTGGTGTTGTTTCTCCAGCCACACTCACGCTTGCTCCCAGTCCAGAGTTTCACCTTGCTGCATTATCAAGAACTGTTGCTGCCTTTGATCCTGTAGCACCTTGCTGCTTATCATTGCCTGGGTGGACTTGATGGTTTTTCTTAATATGAACTGCTACTGATGTAAATAGGTGTTGAATAAAAGGGTCTCTTTTATAATTGTCTGGCCGCCTCTTAGTCTGAACAGGACAATTCATCTGCTCCCTGCCTCTGGCTTCCTGCTGTAAGGTTCTCCACCAAGCCGGTGTTCTCTCTGTCCCATCTCCAATGCCAACAGACCAGCCAGGCTTGGGCTGCTTAATCAGTTCTCTTTCTAGGAATTCCTCAGTCTCCAGGGAGGCAGGTCTTCTCACTTGCTGCTTTTTGGCTGTCCCTCCTTTTTCCTTCACTTTTCCCCCTTGGACCTTGGACCTTCGCTCCCTTACTTCTAGTGGCCACAGCAGCTTCCGTGGAGGGACTTGGAACCTCTCCATCATCTCCTGCCTTCTCTGGATTGGGTTGTGTTGTGCTCTCCATTCCGCCGCAGTTGGACTCTGGAGAGCTCAGCAATTAACTTTCCTCAGAGAATCCAAACTTCTCCTGGCAAAGTTAAAATCTTTTTCAATCACAGCTTTATGTAAGAACTGGCACCCTTAGTTCCAATATTGACCCAACTCATGCACAATTGATATATCCAGAATTCAGGTTTATTAAGAACAAGACCACAGAACAAGAGAAAGATGCGATTGAAAAGTTCCCGCCAAAAACTCTCAATTAAAACATTCCAATGTGGAGTCCTTGGTGCTCTCTGAGCCTTGTTGTTTTCTTGCAGACATTTCATTGCCAGACTAGGCAACATCTTCAGTGCAAAGAGGGAGTGGGCCTTGCTCTCAGGCCCACTCCCTCTTTGCACTGAAGATGTTGCCTAGTCTGGCAATGAAACGTCTGCAAGAAAACAACAAGGCTCAGAGAGCACCAAGGACTCCACAGTTCAACTCTGAGCTACAAATATTCGCTTCAATTGGTAAAACATTCCAATGCCCAGCACCCCCCTTCCTTTCTCTTTCTCACTCTGCTTCCAAGAACCAGCATTACCAGCCGCAGATGTCTCCAGCAACATGACCTCAACTCCCTCCTTACAACCCAAACAGCAGTAATTCGCACTCCTTGCAATTCCCCCCTCCCATCTTCTTTCTTGACACACATTGACTCATCACTGCAGACGAACACGATCAGACGATTCAGCGATCATTTGATTGTGGAGTCTGACAATCTTCCTCTGTTCCAGTCATCAAAGAGATACCATCAGCATATCTGAGTTTACTAAGCTTCCTGCCAGCAATTTTAATTTTAATTTCTTCTAGGGTTTCTCATGATATATTCTGGAAATAAATTAAATAAGGTGACAGTATGGAACTGTATGATATTCCTTTCCCTATTCTAAACCATTTAGTCACTCCATTTTCTGTTCTGGTGCTTCCTGGTCATCACATAAATTATTTAATTGTTAGGTGAGGTGGTCTGATACACCAATGGTTTTAAGAGCCATTCACAATTTGCTGTAATATAGACAGTCAAAAGCCTTAATACAATAAAAAAGGAAAGGTGCCATTACTTTACTACTTACTTTATGCTATTCATCAGATGTTATAGGATGGAATGTGATTTTGGATGTCTCTACCCCTTTTTCATCTGGCGTTTCTCATTCTATGTATTGTGCAAATCTGGATCACAAAATCTTGAGCAAAATCTTAATAGCATGACAGATAAGTGCAACTGCTTGGTTGTTTTGTTTTTGTTTTTTGGTACTGGAATATAAATGGATTTGGCCACTATGGCATTTTCCAGCACTTGCTTTCAGATCACAAGCAGCATTTTAATTGCATCATCTTGCAAGATTTTAAACAGTTCTTCTGACAGTACATCAAATCCTGCAGCTTTGTTTGTAGGAATAATTTCTAGGGCCCTTTTACCTTAACTTCCCAGATAGTCTAGCTCTAGTTCAACTCTTTTATGTATTATGTATTTGTGATACTTTTTTTTTTTCAGTTCATCTATATGTTTGCATCATCTTGTCTTCATATCTTCCTTCAAGTAGACATTTGCCGTTGTCTTTTATCATACCAATCTTTGGATAAAAATTTCCTTTGATTTCTTTAATCTTTTAAAAATAAATACCTTTTCCTTTCAATTTGTTTATCCTTAGTTTCTTCACATTGCTTATTTAGATACAACTACTTGTTTCTTCTCGTTTTTCTCTGGAACTCAGCATTTACTTGGGCAAACTCTTTTGGTGTTGTATTTTGCTATTTCTTCAACTATCAGTGAATCAGAAGACAGCCATTTCTTCTTCTTTTGCTTTTTGGGATATTTTTGTTTGCTTAACTTAAATGGTATCATGAATTTCAGGCCAGAGTTCTCCAGCATCCTATTTATCAAATTAATCAATTTAATCTATTTTGTAAAGATTCTTAAATAGTTTTGGGATTAAATATTAGCGTTAGCGGATTTGCTAGTGTTCAAGAAAGTACACAGAAGTTAGATTGGGATCTACTATTAGAACATTGGGTTATTTTTAGTATAACGGTGTTATACTAAAGTACAACTGCTTAATAATAGAAATGATAAAATAGCTCCCTTGCCATCTCAAATTATGTAGCTGAACAAAAGGAAGCCTGGGGAACCAGGAATGGATTTTTATATGCATGAATAATGAGCTCCATTCAATGGAATATTCAAAACAAATTGTTAGGCTCATAGGTCTTTCATTCTAAGTGTAATTCTTGTATTGATCCTAGCTGGTGGAACTTGAGAATCTAGTAAGAAGATAAATAGATCTCATAAGCTTGAAGTCATCCCACTACTGCAGAAATATACCCATCCTGGTCTACATAACTTCCTGGAAAGCCTGTGCAGATATGAAAAACCCATTATCCCTTAATTAGAAACCGTATTGTTTTTAGGCAGTGGAAACTGAACTGGAGCTTTCAAACAAAGCCCTCTTTTATTGACAGAGTTGGAGAGCATCGAGGTCTCATTTAGTATTGTATGTGTATATTTGCTATCATCCATTGAACTGAGACAGGTTTTCTGCAATTCACAGGAGACGCAAATCAAGGAAGGCAGGAAAGCACATGACTATATTGATATGAAGCTTAACTGTCAGGGTCAAATATTGCGGAAAGAATAGAGAAATATTTCATGCGGTGCTGCAGTTCAGGATAATTCAGTGAAATCAACTAATAATAAATGAGAAGATCAACAAGAAGTAATTTTTCATGCAAAACTTTTACTCTATGCTAACTTAAAGTGTTGTGATTGTCTTTTAACTGGTATTTTTATTGTCACTGTAGTATTGTAAATCACTCTGGCTAAAAATCAGGATGAGATGCAAAACCCATAATCATTACTTGCCAAAGTCAGTGTAGTAAGATCTACTTAAATTAATTTAGTTTAGGATTTATTCTTAACACAATAATTACTGATAAACATAAATGTTAATCTCTTTATGTTTTGCTTTCTGACTTTTTATGTATCTTCAAATCAACAGGCTAAAAATTCTCCACCTGATCCAACTGTTGATATAAGTAATTTAAATCCATTTTACTAGAACATAGTAGTGTTCTAGAAGTCAGTGGTCAGCTGGCTTATTGCTCCGTTTAAAAAAAAAAAAAAACTGTCTTAGAAATAGTTTGAGCTAATTCCTGGAGAATCTGCCTTTCAATAACTATAAATTATGACAGTTAAGCAGATCTTTGAATTTAGAGCCAAAATTTCTCCAAGTAGCAAAATGCTGGCATGAAACAAAAAGATCTTCTTGTGGTTTCCAAGAAACACTTTGCTGGCCATGCAGCTAGATGCTAATTTTATTTTATTGCATGCAGTTTGTTACACCTATTTGCTATTAGTCACACTTTTAAGACACTGGAGCCATTAGAACAATTAAGGCATAACCCATAAATTTGTTTGAGGTTTTTTTCTGGTTATTTTAGGTTTTAGTCTCTGGATTCCTTGCCATCCCTTTCTATGTCCTACCTAAATTTTTGCACCACTATTGTTATACTATTAATATTCAGTTTGGAAATACCTATAGAGTTTAGTGATTTACTGATTTTATATTCTGTGTTAGCCATCCATACTTATGGCTGGTTAGTCATTTTAGCATTATATATAGTTTTATACCATATAACAGTATACCAATTACATAAATTTATATGCATTCATAGTTGATTTTTTAATTCTAATTACATTTATAATCTTAATGATATTGATACTATATTATGTTTTTACATTTGTGCTAGTATGATGATGCTTCAATAAACACAATTATCTGGAATATCTTGCTGGCCCTTGTTAAAATTAAACTATCTAACCAGATGGATCATGATCTGTTCCAGCAAGATAATCCTTGTTTATTTTCAGAATATTATTGAGTTTTTTGACTGAGACAGAACCTGGAGCTGGATCTCCCTGGTTCATGTTTAATTCTAAAGGTAGGCATACCGTTTCTGGGCTGTAAAAATTCCAATGACCACTACTAGATGGGAGCAAAGTACAGGTAGTTCTTGCTTAACTATGGTAATTGGGACCAGCAACTCCACTACTAAGCGACATGGTCATAAAACACAACACATGATTGCGCCAACTTACAACTGCAGTTGCAGCAATTCTAGTTGCCGTTGTTAGGCGAATCCCGCTCCTGCTGGCTTCCCCATTGACTTTGCTTGTCAGCAGGGCTGCAACTAGGGTCTGTGTCACCCGGGGCAAACATGGATTCCATGCCCATTTTGGAGCCCCCCTAGCGCTCATATTGGCGTCCCCCCAAGTGAGCCACCCGGGGCACATGCCCCACTTGCCCCCCCCCTCAGTTGCGGCCCTGCTTGTCAGAAGCCAGCAGTGAAGGTTGCAAATGGTGACCACAGGACACTGTGACTTGTCATAATTGCGAGTCGGTTGCCAAACACCTGAATCGCGATCAGATGACTACAGGGACGCTGCGATGGCCACAACTATGAGGAATGGTAGTAGGTCCCCTTGTTCAGTGCCATCGTAACTTCAAATGGTTGCTGAATGAGTGGCTGATGAACGAGGACTCCCTTTATCTCTTTTTGCATCTCTATTGTTTTTCTGGAATTTTATTACTGAGATATGGTATACTTATTCAAGCAGTAAACCTAAAGACCTTTATATGTTGCTGGACTGTAAATCTGGTTGTGGTCACATATAATGTGAGTTGAAATCCAACAAAAGTAGGAGAGCCACAATAGAGGTTAAATGAACATGCACATGACTTTCTGGTAGTATTTCCACTCCTAGGAGCTTCTGATATAGAAAATGGAGAACAAAGATAGATACTGTATTTCTTAAAATCAGAGATTAATGTGTCAGAAGATCACACTTCTGCAGTACTAACCATCTCCTGACATTATGTGAGCAACAAGGCAGAAATTTCACAAGCAATTATAACTTCATAAACTATAGACTACAATGTTTTGCATCAGGTGTAAAATTAAAATACATTATTTTGTGTTAGTACAGACATAACCCAAAGGGACCTTGGACTACATCAAGTGCTAACAGGAGATGTAAGATCTCTTAGTATAATTCAGAAAAAAAAGAGACAACTGAAGCAAGATATGAAAGCTGAACTTTCTTATTTTTTATTCAAATCTATGTGTAGAAAACTGAAGGACTGAATCTTTGAAGAACAGGGATTAATCCAATTTTATACATTATTCGCTTTTTAAAATTTAGAATATGTTACTTTTGAAGCCCATCTTCAGTGACTGTTGCCACATTGAATATAATAAAATACAACTTTTATAGCACAAGAAAGCTGCTAAGTCTTTTGTGAGACTGGCAGTTATATAAGTTAAAATCAAATATGAATAAAATGAATGAAATGTTTTATGTCTATAAAACTTCCATCGCACCTGGAGTTAGACTTCTCTCTCTCTCTCTCCTGCCCCCCTCTCTCTCCATGGAAATTACTGAAGTTTGTTAAATGTACCAAGATCATTTCATCCTGCAAGATTGGTAGCAAAAAGGGGCACATTCTGCAGAGACTGCACCCATGAATTTGTGAGTTGTTCCCCTCTTTCATACTGCTTGCTTTTTGCACTTAAACCTACAAGAGCTCTTTTTGTCTCCATACACATCATTTTATTTTTCTTTGATTCCCTATAGATTTAAAATCAAAATGTTATTAGTATTTTTTCTAGAAATTTTGATTATTCTCAGCCATCTGAGTTGAAAAGTAGATATTAAAACATCATTACAGTTTATATTGTCTTCATGTGGCCTAAGACATACTGTATTGTAGAGTGAATGAAACAGCTGCTCCTTTACCAAATAAAATCTAAGGGGTCAGAGGTGAGGGAGCGGGGGTACAACAAAAGAATCGCTGTCTAAAATTTGGAGGCAGTATTCCAGTTGAACACTGGAAGAGAACACTGCTGATTGGAGGTGATTCCCTCCTTGAAAAGTTCTTCATATCTTGCAAGATTAATAACCCTCAACTTCAGCCTAAGCAAAATGTACACAGCTAAATTGCTGTCAAAAGCAAACAGATTAAGACAAGACAAGAATCCCAAATTACTTTATCCACAATATAGAATTGCTCAATTGCAATGTAAAAAAATGGCTCAACTGTAAACTAGGGATAAACATTTGTTTAGGGGCTACCTTAACGTTGAATGTTATTTCCTCCATGACGTAAACTCGTTCAGGAAATGCTTTAGCCACCTCCTCCACACTGTTAAAATACTGCACTGGCTCCTTAATATCACGGTCTTGTTCCAGCAGCTTAAACTGCCCTGAAAACAGATGATAAATAGAAGAGCAGTAAGATATTTATATTGGATTGCAGTTTCTGTGGCAACTGCTCACACACTCCCTACCCTATTTAAGTTGGTCAGTTTCCTCCAATTATTAACAGTTAGGCAATGGAAGAAAAGATTGCACACATTTTTACAAACCTGAAAAGGAAAGAGCTACCAAGCTTGGCTAAACCAGAATTAGAAGAATGTGTGGGGGCTGACGTGAGATTTAATAGAATTTACAGGCAGGCTTTCTGGAAGTCAACTGAAAGTACTAATACATTCTCAGGATGGAACTACACACAGGCTTCTGTATGCTTAGAACTTTTTCATCATGTTATATAGTTCAAATTTCAAAACAGGAACTCAGTTCATAGAAAAAGTTTCACAAAAACAAAAGAAGAAGAAAAAAAAGACGAGGGCAATTATAGATGTTTAATAACTAAACAACATCTGTTGACCAGTTAATAAAGCAAGTTTCTGAGAATCGTTTTAGAGACATACACAAAAGTTCCCATGTTTTTCTCTTCTGGTGGAATTCCTTATGTTGATTCAGGCTTGACCAGAGAAAGGAATATTCCAGAAGAAAATGGGGATGTTCCACATATAGAAAAAAAAAAACACCCATATGATTTCTACATTATAAAAATATTCCAACTTTAATAGGCCTACAAAACAGATTCAGTGGCAAATCTTATCTATCTTCTCTTAGAAACTGATATGTGCTGTATGTCCAGGAGTCTTTGTAACATGGTTTTTAGCGAAAGTAAACATTTATCGGATAAGGATAAATAACTGATAGATAAGGATTTATTTATTCTATGTAGTTATTTCAGTGGAATGCACTGAATTCCATATCTATTAGTTATTTACAACTTATCTCCATGTGCTAGTAAAGGTAAAGGTTTCCCTTGACGTAAAGTCCAGTCGTGTCCGACTCTAGGGGGCGGTGCTCATCTCCGTTTCAAAGCCTTGGAGCCGGCGTTGTCCATAGGACACTTCCGGGTCATGTGGCCAGTATGACTCACGGAACGCCGTTACCTTCCCGCCGAAGCGGTACCAATTAATCTACTCACATTTGCATGTTTTCGAACTGCTTGGTGTGCAGAAGCTGGGACGAGCAACGGGAGCTCACCCCGCCGCGCGGTTTCGAACCGCCGACCTTCCGATCGACAGCTCAGCGGTTAATCTTTCACAATTATTAGCTTCACTTGGGCAAAGGTCACATCACACTAGAAGAAAAGCTTAGATGTGCTTATTCAGTTAGTATAATAGTATTTAAAGGCAAATTGTCTGAAATACATTTTATTTAAAATGTTACATACATATACGCATATCCATACACATATCATGCTACTCCATTTTGAGATAAGCAATGGTGAAAGGGCATAGAAAAGGAGTATGAAATAGTAAGCCAAAGTAATTAAAGGAATGAGACAAGAAACTTAGTGACGGCAATCCCAGCCCTCCCAGTTGCTGGGATTAGTGATGTTAGTGATGATCACGGGTCATTAAACAAGGACATTATCACAACTTCCTGCCAAGTGTGGTGGGGCTTTGGGTGGCTGCTGCAGGGTGTGTGTGATGGGCTGGTAAGGCATGGTGTGAGCATGGCAGGTGTTGGTGTGGCTGTTGCAGGGTGCTGGAATATCCAGAACTTCAAGGACTGGTTTTAAATACTACTCTTTCAGTGCCATTGTAACTTCGAACGGTCACTGAACAAGTGGTCATTGAGCAAGGACTACCTGTTACTGCTCTTATCATATTCAGCAACCAAACTTCAACCCTATATTCCTGCAAAGTATTCGGTATTCAAGCCTATTCACTGTCTTCAAATCAAAAACATACAATAAACTCCCTTTCTCAAATTTATACATTACTCACTGACCTGCTGAAGAGCAAAATTCTGTTTCTGTTCCCAGCATAAAATTACATTGCACTGCATGTCCCAAATGACCTCCCTTACTCTTCTGATAAGAATTCAGACAATCGCTTTCCCAGGCATTTTAACTAGTCCCTTTGTTATATTTGTACTCAGTCTTGCTGTCTTTCCCTTTTTCCAGGGAAATAAGAACACTCTTGTGATCATCGAGCGCCAATGCAGTGTTCACACATACACATTAAATGGGTTGTACAGCTACTCCATAAGCAAACCCATACATATTTTAACATTTTTCCACTCACACAATCTACACCTGCAGTTCTACCAGTTTTCAATATTCTTACAGCAATTGCAAATTTTTCATCAGTTTTTTTTCTTATACAATAATAGCATCTGTTTCAATCTCACTCTTCTACACCCCACAATCATTCTTGTATGTTATGTTAGTATAACTTGAATTCAACTTAGAGAGAGACAATCAGATTTGTAGTTTAAAGCTTTAAGGCACTAAAAACTGCTGACTCTGTTAAGTCTAATTTACACATTTAATTTAATCTTTACACAAATATTTTTGATGCTCCTTTCTGATGAGGGACAGAAATCAATTCACACTATTTTCATAGGTTTCCAAATGTACTGGCGGTTTGTATTTCATTCAGTGCTAAGTAGGGTTTCCATACCATGCTCTTCTTACTTGGTCAATTATAGTTATATAATGAGAAAAGTGGAAGAATGAACAATAAATATGTGTACAATCCATATTCAACACTTTTCAGTATTTCTAGATTACAGATAAGCCACCTAGGGCCTTTCATATGTTTTGAACCATTAACTCTATAATTCCTGTTCTTTGACCATGCTAGTTGGGGTGTATGAGCACTATAGTTTTCTAGAGTGAATGAACAGTCTTTGAAAAACAGTGCTGTTAATATTTTGGGAAACCTTATGCCATGAACTGTCCTATTTAACCTTGGGTTCTAACAGGCTGGTAGTTCTGCATCATTATACTAGCTATACAGAGCATAGCATCTCAGTTTGTAGCTGCAACCTGCTTTTCTGCATTATGGAGGCCTGAATATCTTTGGCTCATGGCAGAATTGTTACATCTGGCATTCAAAAACAGAGATTAAATAATCAGTTGTGTTTATCCTTTCTTAAGAGAATAATATTTGAATTTTTAAATCAAAAATTAATATCAAGCTACAGAAACATGATATCAGAGGGGGAATTGGCAGAACACTCCCACTCTCAGTGTTTTTTATTCTTTGGTTGAAAAGGCTTGCTGAGTGGTTATTCCTACTTCAGGGTCTCTTTCTTTAATTGAATGACTTGTTTCACTCATTATAAAGCTGCTTATTGAGCATTATTCCTTGTCTCTCCAGTTTTGATCCTGGTCCATGTTAAACACACTGCGGTGGAAGTGTAGGATGGTGCACAGTAAAAAATTCCATCTGACAATTATGTAAACATTTCTGCTTCTGCTTGGAACTTTGGACAGAACAAACAAACCTTGAAAGAAACACTGCTTTCAGAAAGCAATGTTTTTGAACACATACATAGATCAATTCCATGTAAAAGACTACTCTTGCTTCACGGGCAGGAAGCTTTTAAGTTTACCGAAAGGGAGAAGTTTGAAGCCAAGAAAGAGATTATATAGACTTTGGCAATATATATTCATCCTACATTACAACGTGGGCTAATACTCCAGTTTACCCAGAGTCTAGCATTTCAAAAGTAAAAAGTCAGTAGGTGTGACCTGCAAACACTACACTGACATTTGAAGATGAAAAAGCTTTTCTATGGAATTTTGAAGACAACAATATTCTTCAATGTATGGTTTTTATAGTCTGTAGCATACAGTGCATGTCACTTGTATTTGTACAAGTTTCACACTAAAAGGAATTCTGACACATCTGCCCATCAGAAAGGGATTTCTACTGCATGTTACTCCTAAATCAATAAAGGTCCAATTAACAACATTCTTTAATGCCTTGTTACAAAGAATGAAACTCATCTTTGTATACTACAACTTTGTACACTACATTATTTAATTATACCTAGCCATACATTAAAATGTATATTTATAATCTATGTCTAAATAATAAAACTATAACGACAACATAGAAATAAAATCAAAATTGTCAATATGATAGCTTGCTTCTGAAATCATTTGGTTGAGAATTTATTTTGAGCCACCCATAAATTGTGACAAAAACAATTTATAAAAAATAGCTTATTAAATTATTCAACAGGACTATACTAAAGCCAATTCTATAAAATCATCACATTCATAATCCCATGTTTTTATAAAGATTATTTCAAAAAGTTATTAAAATAATACTAGTACTAACAATAGTAAAGGTAAAGGTTTCCCTTGACGTAAAGTCCAGTCGAATCCGACTCTAGGGGGTGGTGCTCATCTCCGTTTCTAAGCCTTGGAGCCGGCGTTGTCCATAGGACACTTCCGGGTCATGTGGCCAGCATGACGACACGGAACGCCGTTACCTTCCCGCTGAAGCGGTACCTATTGATCTACTCACATTTGCATGTTTTCGAACTGCTAGGTGAGCAGGAGCTGGGATTAACAACGGGAGCTCACCCCGCCGCGCGGTTTCAAACCGCCGACCTTCCGATCGACAGCTCAGCGGTTTAACCTGCAGCGCCACCGCGTCCCTCAGTACTAACAATACAGTAGTTAATGTACAGATAACAGAAAATCCAGTTTTCATAATTTCCATGACCTGTTTTTTAGTTTCCTTTTATCAATTTGCTGACTGAAATATTTAAAGGTTATTCATTTAATAACCAATGAATTATTGGTTATTAAATGAATAATTATCACCAACTTAGTAATAGTAAAAGCCTGGGCAACATGCAGTACTACAATTTGGCTATCTTTACTGATGATTTTCATTGGTTTATATGGGCGATGCAGCACCTTTGGACATCATGACAGACAAGCATCCTTTTTGCAACATCCCAAAACTCAATTATTTTTAATGGCCAAAACCTTGTAAGATCACTAAATCTGGCATTTGGAGCTCTTGTCTGGAAGCTTGCTAGATTTTGAGCAAGAACTTCATGATCTCAAGAGAGTTTAAAGAATAACAAAATGTGATGAATGTGATGATCTCATGTGATTTTATAGAAGATATATCAATATATGATCATGGGGTTCTACTATGCTGTACTCTTCAACATTTATATTAAGCAAAATAGCTAATATCCAGATTAAAAAAAATTCAAAATTATCTTGACAGTTGAGAGAATGGCTTGAAAGTAACAGCACAAATGTTAGTAGATACTTTTTTCACTTAGGCATCAAAAATCAAATTACAGGCTTAAGATGGGTGATACTTGGGTTGGCAATAGTACTTGTGAAAAAGATTCTGATATTGTATTTGCTTACAAATTGAATATGAATTAGCAGAGTGTTGTGGCTACAAAAAAAAGCAAATATAAGGTTAGGTTGTATCAAGAGAATAATAGTTCCATTTAATTTTGCTTTAGTCAGACCTCAGCTCAAATAATGTGTCCAATTTCAGGCACCTACTATTAATATGCACAAACTGGAATAAATACATCGAATGACAACTAGGATGATAGAAGAAAATTAGCCCTATAAAAGGCGATTGATTTAGATTTTGGAAAGAAAGACTGAGGGAAGATGCAATAGCACTCTTCAAATATATGAAAGGATGTCATACGGCAGAAGGTCAAAATTTTATCATCCCAGAGTACATAATTATGATTCTATTCAATATATACAGTGCTGGTGAACAACCTGCACAACCGTCATGGATAAGAGGTTGGGAACTACTGGTTGAGACTAAATAATTCAAATTTCATTTGTAGCACTTGACAGGTTGATGCAGGTCAAACATATTTCAGGATCTCTAGCTTCACTGTCACAGAAAACTCTCCACGTTTTGAGCAGAAACTTCTTCAGAGGAATGAACCAAATTTAATGCAGAGTCTTGAATTGTACTGCCAATCCAGGATTAAATGAACTGTTGGTGTGCGTTTAATCAGTGGGCTTTTATACAGAAATCTGCAAGGGTAGACTGAGTTATCCCATTGGACACTTAGAGCTCAGTGCTAGGACTTTTTCCAGAAACAGAATTATCTAATATGTCTAGATCATCCATTCTGTTTCACAGCAGTACCATTAGGGTACTACCATTTGGTCATAGAATCCTTCTAAATTTTGAGTACCGTAATGAGAATTCTAATATATTGCTGTTCTTCACATTATCTGAAGAGTAATATTATGATTGAAACAATATAAATGGAAGCTTGTTTACTGATCATATGGGATTGCCAACTTCCATTCCTACTGAGTGGTATGTCACAGAACATTCATCAACATTCTACAGTAGCTACTGAAGGAAGGAGGACTCAAAAGCAGTCTAACATTGCTGAGGGAAGAAAAAACGGTCCACCTGGCTATCGTAATGCATCTGATGGGGACAGCTTAGGGGGAGGCCAAGGCCAGAAAAAGATTCAAGAATATACAGTAAGGACACTTCTGGTAGGGAGCCCTAAGGGACAGAAAGACTGCAAAAAAGGAGAGTCACGCAATGTTTCACTATATGTATGAGCAATCCAACCAGTTCTTTTCAGCTGCTGGCATTTAGTCTTCCTCTAAAAGGAGGATGTTGGACACCAAGTTATATTTTCTTGAAGGACAGGTTTGGCATGATTGCAAGCTGACTGAGAAAGAGAGATAAGAATTAACTTTTTATAATATGATATATTAAAAACTCCTGAGAGTGAAATGTACAAAGTGGCATCCTGACCAAATATAAAACCAGAGAGAAATAGAAAACACTGTTTTTTCTGTTAGCTTTATTTTTTCTTAAACTGAATAATGTTCAGTGTATATACTTGTTGACAAATACCATGATCAATTGTTTCAGTGATGCTGGCACATTTATACTTATTTATAAAATCTCCATTCTACTTTCTCAACATTAAAAATGATGAAAAAGATAGGTTGAATGCCAATCAGTAAAACAGGAAAATTATAGTCAACCTTAACCCATATCTTCTTTTACTTGAAGTTCCTGGCTAAGGTGGGATGAGAGTCTGGGGTGGGGATGGGGGTGGGTTCCATAAGAATGAACACACACACACACACACACACACACACAAACGAAATCACTTATACATACAATCCCTTCATACACATAAAGACAGAAGATCCAAACAATTGGAAAATGAGAATGAAAAGGAACTGAAATCAAAATTAGATAAAAATGAATAGCAAAATTATTATATCTAAAACAGCTGAGAAAATAAAAAATGGTGGTGGCATAACCAGTTAGCCATCACATGGGTTCTTTCTTACAGAAGCCCCCCTACTGAATTTATTCAGGAATAGGTAAGAACATATGTAAACAAGTACTTGATTAAAATCATTTGGTCCTAAGCTATGAAAGACTAACAAGCCCAGATGAGAACTCTGAACTCTGAACAGATCAGAAACTGGTTTAACTGGCATAGCAGCATCATAATAAGGTCATGACACCACTCCCATCCAGTAATTTAGCCACTGCGCTAAGATACTGATTGTTGTTTCAAATCTGTCCTCAGAACATCCTGCATCCCCACCCTTTTTGGGTTCAAGCTGACAGAAGAGTGACTGTGTGTGTGCATGATGTACACTGGATTTTAGTAGCAGCCTGCTCGTCAAATAGTCCTATAGGGAAATAATATTGACAGAGAGACCACATCTGGTCATTGACCCTAATAAAGGATTTGATTTGATTTGAGAGAGAGTTACTTAATTTTCACTCTAACTGCTGAAAGAAAAGGAGAAAAAGTGTGAGCAAGAGCAGTGAGGCACCCTGCATAAAATTCTGAAGTATAATATTTCCTGGGAAGATCTTCTCTCCTTCATTTGGCCCTCACTCATTAGCAACTCCAAATTCTAGGAAGGGGTCAACTATACAAGAAGCTGTTCTGCTCAGCCTCCCCTGCTCCACTCAGCTTTGCCTAAAAAGGACAGGGATCTACTTGTGGGGATGAGGGACATAATAGCCCAGGTGTGCTTAATGGTGAAAGATACTACATGTAGGTCTCGATTAGTGCTGATAATGAATCCCACAAAATGGTCGCATCATTCAAATTCACACTATTTAAAGTGATATTTCTATGGAAAATACGGTAATTTTTAAACATATCTTTTATATGTTTATTAATGAAATATAACCGTAAAAGATTAAAAGAATATACAACTTACATTTATTTTTAACAAAGTCACAGAGTAGTTCTAGAAAGCAAAATAAAAACAAAAAAAATTCTAAGTATCATTCCTAAAGGTAAGCTTACACTGGCAAAAACATCTTTGTCATGTAATGCAGGAAGTGGTAGCAAGATTGTTACCTAGACCACCCTTCAGTTATTTTTTTCATGGTTTTAATGTTTTTTATTGCTTTATAATAGATTATAACCTGCCATGAGATCTTCTAAATAGCTCTCATAAATACGATAAATAAATAAATCAAGTGAACAAAGGACAAGTTAGAAGATAAACTCATATCCAAAGCACATCTGCTACTGTATCTCCTGTATTCTCCTGTATTTCTTCAAAATGAGCCTCTTTTTTTGAGCTTTCCTTGAACAGAACCTTCCCTTTCTCCATTTTGCACATACAATGATTAGCATCTAAAACCCCAATGACAACTGTGCATGAACCAGCCTCAACTGTGTGTGCACTAGCCTCGCATTAACTCAATTTTGGCTCACATTGTGATCCGGTATCAATTTATAATTCGCACTAAATTGAATATCACACTATTCGAACTCACATTAATTGTGACCCACCCTTATTTAAAAAAGGAGTCCACGTCATGTGTGATCCTACCAAACAACCCCTCTGAGCTTGGACTCAGGGAAGAAGATAATGCAATGAAATTGAGGGAGCTCTCAATTCAGAGAGTTAAAGATGATATCAGACTGTGAGTCCACCATCTAGAAAACTTGCCCTGATAATACATTTCAGAATACTTACCAAGGACAGGCTACATATGTCTACACTTGAATGGAGGGAAACCGGGATGAACCTTCCTGCCAAATATCTGAGGTTTACCAACATCTGGCAAGTCTGACATCAGACGACCTCATCCCAGATGCTGGCTAAAACACATCTTGGAAGAAGACAATTCACAGAAATACAGCTGTACTATTGTCAGGTTTCAAAAATCAAGGATCAGAGAAAAGTTTTGGTTTTCCCCGCCTCCTTTCAGAGTCTCTTTGATTAGGCATTTTCTGCAATTTCCATTATCACAAATGGATATGCAGATATCATCACTTTAAATCCATTGTTTCTATATGAAAAGGAAATCTAATTTTAGGTTGCCCAAAATTGCTAATATTTTGAAAAAGTACCTTAGTTTGAGGATCAGAGTTTATAGTTACTGCTTTATAAAGTGTAATCTTCCAATAACAGAGAGCTTGCTGTACACTTTGGTTATGTTATTAAACTAAAGAGTTTGGTATCAAGAATAGACTGAAATACGAACAAGTTTGTTTAAACAATTCTCAACCTTTTTGCCCAAAAAGGGAGAATTCATAGCATGTCAGGACTTACGACTAGAGTTACTCTTAACTAGATAAATGCAGCTTTTTAAACCTAGTACTCTAAATATATTAGTTTACAATTCTCAGAATTCTTAGCCAGCATAGGAATTTATGTCCAATATATCTGAAGGGCACCAGAAAAGGAAAGTTTGATAAATGATCTGAACCAGAGTCTTACTTGTTAATTGTTAGATCAATAGCAAAGGAGGATGTAAAGTTTCACTTGTATTAGAAATGACTCCAAGACTGATAGAAGGAAGAATCCATCTCTTTCCTTATAGGGCCCTATTGCCTATTGTCTGTAGGTACTGCCTATGGTGGTTACTTGACCTAATAGGATTTTCAGAGATAAATTATTAGTTTGCATTATCCCTGAAGCCATCTAATATTTATAGGCATTTCATTTAAAAGAAGCCAAGTTTCAAAATAATACATGGATTTCATCCAGATTTCCATTCCATTGTCAATGCATATCAAATGCAATTAGCTTAGCCTTGATTCAACATAAGAGATTTAGAAATCAGGATAGTTAACTCTTTATTTTGCCACATATCAATGCTTTTTTCTAGGTGCTGTATTAGAAGGCATGATGTAATTTTTCACACAACCGAAAGAAAACAGTCAGAAATACAGTGACAACATGATATTAATAATGCAGCTGCGTGAGCTCTTTTTGGTGCCCCTAGAAGGGCACATATACCACCGCTGCAGCGCAAGCTGCATTGGGTACCAGTATGCTTCCAGGTCCAATTCAAGGTGTTGGTTATTACCTTTAAAGCCCTATATGGCATGGGGCCAGGTTACCTGAGGGACTGCCTCTTCCCCATTACATCAACCAGTCCCATCCGATCTTGCAGAGAGGGCATGCTGTGGACCCCGTCTTTAAGACAACTTCATTTGGCGAGGTCCAGGAAGCAGGCCTTCTCTGCAGTAGCTCCCGCCCTGTGGAACATGCTGCCCCCAGAGGTGAGATTGGCCCCATCGGTCCTGGCCTTTCAGAGTAGTCTGAAGACCTGGTTCTGCTGCCTCGCTTGGGGTGGAGAGGGGAATAGATCTACATGGGGATGGCTGCTATAGACCACTCCTCCCACATTTGGACTGTTTTAGATTCTTTCGCCACTTGGACTTTTTATCTTTACTCTTATTTATATTATTATTGTAATTTTATACTATATATTTTATGATTGTTGTTTTAATTGATTGTTGTAAACTGCCCAGAGTCCCCTGATGGGAGGAGATGGGCGGGGACAAATTGGATAAATAAATAAATAAACAAATTTTGTTCAATATGCTGACCATGTGAACAATCATTTTAAAAAAACATGTCAGGCAATCTGTCCAATATGAACTTAAAAATTATTTCAGTACAAAGTACATGTGTCTGGCACAGGAGAACTTGGGGACATCAGAGCAGGTTCTGGTTCTCCATTTTTCTGGGCTTTTTGGACTATAAGACACAGTTTTATGGCCCAAAACTGTCCTCATAAAGAAACATTTTCAGTCTTCAGCATATTTTAAAGGTCATTTTGGAAAAATGTATCAACTCCAAACTTTCCTGACTTTAACAAACCACTTTCACATAGTATTTGAAGGTCACATTAGGCAATTCTAGCAGAAAACTTTCGTATCTGATGAAATTTATGAGCCTGTTTTCAAATCACACTGGGTGCACACGGAGCACAGAAGTACTTAAAGATGCAGACGTCATAATGTATGATCACATTTGTATATCATTAAATTTTGTTTAAAATAATTACAGGTGACACAAGACCCAATCCTTATTTTTTTAAAATTAACTAGCCCATATTATTTTTTCCTACAAAATTTGTACTTGAAAATTCTTACTTGTTCTAGAAAAATCCTAGGACAAATAATTTAGGGAGTAATTTTGTCAGGAATAATGATAATGATAATGATAATAATAGATGATAGATGATAATAATGATAATAATAATCTGCAGTGGTGGTCCCAGTGGTTGTCGGCACACTGGGTGCCATACTGGAAAACCTTGGACAGCACTTAGAAAATCTGTGCACTGACAAAATTTCCATCTTACAAAAGGCCACATTGTTTGAATCCACACATATACTATGCCAATACATACATTCTTGGCTAGATTAGTGGTGTGGTCACAGTATCAAGTGAACCCAGCCATTAAAGATATGCAGACATGATCAAGCATTTCACACCTTGCCTAATCTAGTCCCCAGGTAATAGCAATATTCTTCAAGGGCTCACTTGTGAAAACTACAACTGGAGTTGGCTATGAATGTTTTGAGGCAGCCAGTAACTAATACTGTCAGCCAAAATGCATTGCGAAGCTCTTCTGTTTACCTCCACTTAACAAAGATTTCCTCTTATATGGGAAAACATGAGAAGTTGCAAGTAGAAGCTGAGCTTGAGGCAGAAGAATTGCTCAACATCACCTTTCTTTAGGAGGATCTTAGCCTGATGTAAGTATATTATTTCAGGGGTGAGGTCAAATCAGAAATGTTACACTATATACAAACTGGTGTCATTTCCTTTTATATTTGGTACCTACATGCTTTCAGTAAAAAAATGCAGTGGCTATTAAGATTTGTAAGACAATGCAAATAAGTATACTAGAATTTTAGCACCTTATATTTAGCACCTTATATTTACTTCTAGCAAATGGAATCAGAAGAAGGACAAAAAGAGTCTGTAAAGAATAATGTTGTGAAATTATCAATACATTCTGTTTGTGTCCTTTAGGCAAAAGGTACACCTTTTTACTGCTGCTGGAACTCTCCTGTGGCTGTTTCAACAATCTGAAGGGAAAACAAAATCCTTACATCCTAATTAATAGGCAAGACAACCCTTAGGCAACCCCTCATGCTCTGTCTTGAAATGCTGACTCTTACAAAGTCATTAACCAGAAAAGTTGCTCAAGATCTGTGCATCAGGCTACTCTAGGAGTGATGTCTGTTTTGCTTCATCTAGTATAAATCAGAACATGCCATCTGCATCTCTCATGAGGTAGGAGCTGCCTTCGTAAATTCAGCTTACACTACATATTGCCTGTCTGCAGAAATAGTTAAGATTTCCTATAAAATGTATCCAAAGCCATATTAGACATAAAGCAACTCTCATGGGAATTAGAAATTATAAATAATTTAAAAACTATCTAATGTTAGTCTATTTCCCTGCTACTGTATTTTCTTCTGTAGCTGTTTTAGGTTACTTTAGTTCAGTTTTAAAATATATGCCCAATAGTATCTGACTGGAATGTTTCTTTGTGAATTCACATGGATTTTTCTTTCCCAAAAGCCCAATTAAGTGCTGCAAGATACTTAACAGTTAAGGATATTGGCACATACAGAATAAATGTGTATAATACTTGACATATTACACTTTTTTAAATGTTCACAGATGGCAACCTTCAGCTAATTAATTTCTCATCTAAATTTAACCAATTTTTTTAAAAAATGAATTCTACATCATCCTAAATTAGTAGTTAAGCAAGATAGTACTTGTAGATCTCAAGGCATCCATGGTATCCCAGATGGCTTCTGTGGATTCCAACATTGAAGAAAGAAATAAACTGGCCCAAATCTTGCATAGTTGCCCAATGCTTTGACATTCTTTCTTTAAATTATGGGAGATTTAAGATGAAATTTCAGCATTTTTATGCAAAATCACTGATATTTTGAGCATGAACACTGCCATTTTGTGAGCTTGGGATCATTCAGAGAGGCAGTATGAAGGCAACTGTTACTTACAGCTAGTATTAGCTTGCAGTGTTTGTGAACAGATAGAATAAAGAGCACAAGAAAAGCATTTTCTTTTACAACTGTTTTCTTTTATGTACTTTTTTAAAAAAACACATACTTGCACCATAATGAACTTTTGAAAGTTTGACAAAGTACTAAATAAAAAATAAGCCCTAAATAAATTAGGATCACTCCTAATTAATTTTGCAATTTCCACTCAGATCTGCTCCACAATTTAATCAAGTCACCATTTAATTATTTGCCTTAAACAATATCTCAACTACTACATAAACAATGCATGAAGAGAGTTTAAAATATTGACTTGATGGTAGGAGAGGCAAGGCCAGGAGTGATCTTACATGCTATTAACCTAGGAAACATAAGGTATTATTCTACATAATACAATAGTGTCTAGTAATTTCTTACCACAACTCTTTTATAGTATTCACACCTGTGCCTGAAGTTAGCAGCTTACACTAAATACTTATATGCCAACCAGCTCTTTAATGAAGCCATCCAGCGCGCTAGACCAAAACCAACGTATGTATTTATTCAATGTACCACAACTTCCAAATAATCTTTTGGAACTTATTATATTACAGTCAACAATTCTTTTGTGGAAATAATTACTTCCCTCAAGGAGGACAAAAGTGTTAAAGTCCCAACCTCAAATTCCAAATTTGTTAGGCTACAACTCTCAATATGCCCAGCAAGCATGGTTATGTCAGCTAGGGTGGTAGATTTATTGGATGTCATCCAATACATCTGAAAGACACCATTTCAGAGAAGGCTTACTCATATACCTTTTCTGCCCCTAATGGCAGTCAATACCAAATACACTTGTTTGCAACTTTACAGCCATGTTTTCTCTCTCTGTATTTAATGAAGTGAAAATCCATTAATGCTTAAAATAGCAAGGATTACTTCACTTGATTCATTGCTTTTGGCTTCTAGCTATATGTAAAATTAGTATCCACAAATCTATAAAGAAGACAAAACTTCTGTTTATCTGATGCACTGATACTGAGATTCTAATTACACAGATTTTTTTCTAGTAAATTCCACTGTATAAGATATCCTCTGTATTCTGAGTTCATTACCCTTGTGTCAGAAATGGAAGGCTATTGCTTCAGCTTTCATTGTAGAATCTCATATTACCTCAGCAACATTACAACGGAAGTGGGCTTTCACTCAACTAAAAGGTTTGATTCCAAGGCCCTTTATGGAAATCAGGGCTGACAGTTATGAAATCCAAAAAAGGCATGAATAATGAACTATCCTGTAAGCTTCTTTCATCAATGAAGGAGGATTAATAAAACTTATTCTATACCTATTATAGAGCAGGCGACTTATTTCAGTGTGGAGAATGCGCTTTGTGATCTGTCTCAGAATGTGAGGTCAGTGATGTTGTAACTTCATCTGAATGGATGGCTAGATATTGTTTGTTTCTTTTTTGGTATTAAAGAAGGCCTTAAGTCTTTCCAAGAGTCAAAAAAGGACTCCTTTTATTTCCCCTTCCTTAAATATGTCTTTCTTATATTTTTAATCTGTTATCAACAAGTGGGCAGGAGATGTAATTAAGAGAGTTACTGATTTTATTTCAATATTTCTCTAGAGCATCTTGACTTTTTAGGTGCTTTAATTAAAAAATATTTTACAATTAATAAAGACAAACTGATCTAATTCTTTTTTTCAGTCCCACATATATACAAATAGATTTTTCACATACAGTAACTTCAGCAAGTATACAATTTTCCCCAATACATTTTATTTTTCTGTTTTTTCAAAGTCTCTGAAATTGTTTGGGTGTATGTATCTTATATTGGTTTTTTTTCAAGAAGTAGGTGAAGTCATACCACTGTGCAGAAAATAAATCATTTCCCTTCATTTTAATTTATAAATTATCTTTTCCATAAAGGCCAAAGTTCAAACTTTCATACCAAAGCTTCAATGAAATTTCTTTAATATATTTCCAATGTTGAACTGTAACCTGCCTTGCTGGTGTAAATATGAAAAAAATTATGGTTTGATTTCTTAAATTTTTATTCTGTATGTTAAATATATGTAAGAATCCCAGCTGTAAAATTTATTTGTTAAATGTGTCTTTTTCAATATATCCTCTGCATCATAAAACTGAGTAACTATCTGTCATATGAGAAAGTACAGCAGAGGAATCTTCTCCAGAGCACTGTAAAGTACCTTTCTTGATTTTTTGCAATAAAGAAAACAAGGTTTTCCTCCCCCAGAATGAAAACAATGTTATTTTCTCAAGTTGAGTCCTTAGGTTCACTTTCTATGCATGCTACTTTAATGCCTGCTTTATTGTCGCCTACAAAACATAATAGCAGTCTTCATAAATTACTGTGATAGCCTTGGGGATAAGAGTTTACTTTTTGTTCAAAAGGCATTAAGCCTCAAAGAACTTTACTCAACTTTTTAAAAAAATCAAAATTATGCAGATCAGAACTGCTAACAAATTAGGAAGCTTTCAAAGAAACACCAGCCTAATTTTACCATCAATAAATAGGAGCAAGCTCTGCCGGTTCTAAATAAACATAGCTTAGATCCTAAGAACCTCCACTTAGAGGACTCTGTTTTATCTGGACTTGCTCCTGAATATACCATCTTTTTCACTTCCTCTATGCAAAGTAAGGCAGAAAGTAGATTATATATACAATCCAATTTAAATAGAACGACGGTAGCATATTTGTTCAGTCACTGAATAGAAATTACTTGACAGAAGGTTTTAGAGTGACATACTGGATTCAGGTGGGCCACAAAGCAGCTATGGCCTAATCAAGAACTGTTCAAGCATGATAGAAATCATGTGCTGTGAAGTTATCAAGAGAAGCAGATTTTCATTTCTCAGAGATTTGTCACCTGCATGCTTTAAGCTTCAGGTTTTTAACATGCCTGTTAAAACTCCAAATTCCTGAGGTGTTTCTTCTTGAACATGCACACTTAAGCATGACTGAGCAACCATCCTATGTTATGAACTCCGACTAAGATTACTGTCTACAGAGATAATATTCCAACAGGTTTTTTTCCATTATGTTTGATAATATTTCCAACAAGGAATTCTAGGAGGGTTTTGTGTGTATACGAGAGAGAGATAAAATTCTGGGGCAAGAAGTGCACAATATATATATTTTTTAATTGGGGGAAGGTTCTTTCTCATCTATTTCTTGGTTCTGTTTAGTTTGTTTTTTAACCATTTCTTAATTGTCTTTAGTATTCTGTTGTTTCCTTCACTGTCTATTTTTTGTATCTTTGTACACTTTAAAAAAAATGCTATAAAAAACAAAAAAACTGGAAGGAAAAACACATTAAAGAAGTTCACAATATCTAATAGAACAAAAGAGTCCTGAAATGCACACAAGCCAAGCTAAACAATAATTCCCATGATAACTTCACAAAAAAGATTTTCAGAATGATTTCTAGACAACTATATACATATGGAACACCGTATTAGAGCTGGAATTCAGTCCTAAGCATGTTTACTCAGAAATAACCGCATGATTCAGCTGACCTTTAGCTATTCTTAGGCTTGCTGCTTTAGCCATTTCACGTGGATTTTTATAGGGAAGATGCATCAGCAGTATTCCATTAAGAAATATTAATCCAATGCTTCTGTTTTTAAAAAGTCTATGAGCAACAAGCTCAAAAAATATCTGTCCATCCCTTCCTTCCTTCACAGGAAATTCCATATAGGGATAAAAAGGGAATCTGAAAAGGCCATTTCTATTACAAATGCAGTGTCTGTTGCTGTAGAGGGAAGAGGGAATGGCCTTGAAACAGAGGAGGAAGAGCCACTACCAAGGCAACAGTCCGACTTGCAATATTCTGTTACTGCAGCTTTATAATTAAAAGTAGTACTGACCTACATGGCACTGTTTCCCGGTCTGGTCTACCTTGAAGGACTGACAGCTCCTTGTTATTATTTAGTCCATCCTAACTTTACTTTTTCATTTTGTTCTCTGGACTAAGCAGACATAGCTGCTGCAGATGCAAATCACCCTAACCTTTCCCTCACTTCCCACTGGTGCCTTTACATACAAACAAGAACAGGTATAGGGTAGTGGGTCTCAAAACAGTCAAGATGGCAGCCACAACTGTGATTGAAGTATCACCCTTTTTTATATGCACTGGATTACACTTCTGTGTACAAACCTGTCTTTTGTCAGAAGATGGCAGATAACTGAAAAAAGCACAAAAGCGATGTGCTGTGCTTCCTTTCCTGAGCAATATGCAGAAGTGAGCAAATGATATATCCTACTTACTTCAGGAAAAGAAATGGTTGTTGCCTGTTTGTTTACCAATTTGAGACAGATGCCCACCTCTATTTAGTTTCCTTCTGTGCTCTTATCTGTACGAATAGCAGAGAGCTTGTGCAGTGACCCTCCCAGCCCATTTTAACTTTGTCAAAAATAGTGTGGTTATGACTGCATGCACTTTGATAGCTGAAAATGCAAAGGATCTGCAAGCTCTAGTAATAAAAGTCAAGGGGCAAGCAGAAAAATGGGAAATTAATTAAAATTAAATATAAAGGCCAAACTAATGACAACAGGTACATCAACCTGCCTTAGAGCTGACAATGAAGATATTGAAGTTGTGGATAGCTTCTGCCTTTTAGGATCAAACATCAACAGAAAAAAAAAGCAGTCAAGAAATATACTACAGACTAGCACTTGGTAGACTGGCGAGGAAGGCGCTGGAAACGATATTCAGATGCCATGAAGCATCTGTAACTACAAAGATCAGAATAGTGTAGTAATGGTATTCCTTGTGACATTCTATGGAAGCAAAAGTTGGACTTTGAAGAAGCAGGATAGAAAGTGCATTGACACTTTTGAAATCTGGAGTTGGAGAAAACTCCTGAGAATACTATGGACAGCCAAGAAAACAAACAAATGGATCATCAAACAGATCAACCCAGAGTTCTCACTTGACAAATGGCCAAGCTCAAATTATCATACTTCAGATGCATTATGCGAAGATTTAGCTTTCTGGAGAATGCTGGGAAAGGTGGAAGGAAAGAGAAGAGGATGATGAACAATATCAATGTGGATGGACTACACTATTCTAAGACCTAAAGGGCCAGGTTAGGGACAGATTGTCATGGAGAAAATCTGTATGATTGCTAAGAGGTGATATTGATTTGATGGCACATAATCAATCAATGACTCTGTAAACCTTTCTTGAACCCCTCCCCTTTACCCCACAGTTGCAATTTAATCCAGCTATTGGGCAGCTGGATTAAAGGTCAAGGTAGACTACATTGTTTCTGACAGTGGCTGTCCAGATCTTTAATTTCAGATTTGAGAAGAGGAGATTATGGTTTGGGAAGTAATTATTCTAAACTGACTTTTCACCAAGCTGCCCCTTGATTGAAAGACTTGGCAACACTAGTTGGAGAGGTAACTGGGAATGGAGCAATGGAGAACAAAAGCCAAGTATACATTTGTTTTTATGTATATTTTTATGTAATTTTTATGTGGCTATGTTTTTAATGCTATTTATTGTAAACCGCCCAGAGTCCCCCATTGGGTGAGATGGGCAGTGATATAAATGTAATAAATAAATAAATAAATAAATAAATAAATAAAGTATTATGAGAGTGAAGGCTACATAAGATAACATTAAAAAAATTGATGCTATGACAGAATCAATGTCTTAAGATGTTCTAAATTAAATTTTATTACCCCTTGAATAATACTCTCTGCTTTCATAGTAGGAAAGCATACTCTAGCTCAAGCTCCATATGTTCCTTTTCTTATTTCCTCTCCCCTACTATTACAAAGCCACCAAACTTAAACAGCATGTGCATTTGATTCCCTCCTTGCTAATGGACTGTGCCTTTTCCTTCATATGATTTACCATCACTGAACCCTAGCCACTTGTCTCTCTAATGCATGTTAGGAAGTAAACTAGGTATATATCAAGGCAAACTGAACATGAGGAATGTTGGGACCTGGGAGGTTTACAAACTAATAAAATATTTAACCCATACAGAACATAAAAATAGTACATAGATTTCTGAGCAATATTAAGTTTTCTTCTAAACCTGCCACTAGTCTAAAAGCGAAGACTATGAAATATACTCCATTGGGAGATGTACTTGACCCCAGGGCCAAATATGTATCTCAGTCTGATGTATTTTCATAGCCTTGGAGCAATGTAGGAAGTGTATCAAAAAGACCAGCCTTTGACATATTATCTATTAAAATTTTAATTTTGTTAGCTGCTTTGAGTACTTAATACATAAAATAATAAATCCTTGTCACTCATTACCGAGTGGCGGAAAACAGTTGTAGTAGGAGCTTATTATACATATACAGTTACCCAGTATGATTCTAACCCAGCTACAGTTGTGGAAAAAAGTAAGTACACCCTCTTTGAGTTCTACAGTCTTACATATCAGGACATAATAAAAATCATCTGGTCCTTAGCAGGTCTTAAAATTAGGTAAAGACAACTTCAGATGAATAACACATGACATATTACACTGTGTCATTATTTATTTTACAAAAATAAAACCAAAATGGAGAAGCCATGTGCGAAAAAGTAAGTACACCCTTACTGCTTCCATAGGTACTAAGAAGCTAAGTAGCAGCCAGGCGCTGCTAATCAAATGCCCTTGATTAACTGATCACCAGCAAGTGTGCCCACCTCTATAAAAGCTGAAGTTTTAGGAGTGCGCTGGTCTTGAGCATTCAGGCGGTGTTAACACAATGCCAAAGAGTAAAGACATCAGCAATGATCTTAGAAAAGCAATTGTTGCTGCCCATCAATCTGGGAAGGGTTATAAGGCCATTTCCAAACAATTTAAAGTCCATCATTCTACAGTGAGGACACTTATTCACAAGTCTTGCCAATCTTCCCAGGATTGGACGTCCTAGCAAATTCACCCCAAGGTCAGACCGTGCAATGCTCAGAGAAATTGCAAAAAATCCAGGAGTTACATCTCAGACTCTGCAGGCCTCAGTTAGCATGTTGTTAAAGTTCATGACAGTACAATTAGAAAAAGACTGTACAAGTATGGTTTGTTTGGAAGGGTTGCCAGGAGAAAGCCTCTTCTCTCTAAAAAGAACATGGCAGCACGGCTTAGGTTTGCAAAGTTGCATCTGAACAAATCGCAAGACTTCTGGAACAATGTCCTTTGAAGAGCCAAGACCAAAGTGGAGATGTTTGGCCATAATGCACAGCACCACGTTTGGCAAAAACCAAACACAGCATATCAGCACAAACATCCCATACCAACTGTCAAGCACGGTGGTGGAGGGGTGATGATTTGGGCTTGTTTTGCAGCCACAGGACCTGGGCACCTTGCACTCATTGAGTTGACCATGAACTCCTCTGTATACCAAAGTATTCTAGAGTCAAATGTGAGGCCATCTGTCCAGCTAAAGCTTGGCCGAAATTGAGTCATGCAACAGGACAATGATCCCAAGCACACCAGCAAATCTACAATGGAATGGCTGAAAAAGAAAAGAATCAAGGTGTTGTAATGGCCCAGTCAAAGTCAGACCTCAACCCGATTGAAATGCTGTGGTGGGACCTCAAGAGAGCTGTGCATAAACAAATGCCCGCAAACCTCAATGAACTGAAGCAATGTTGTAAAGAAGAGTGGGCCAAAATTCCTCCGCAACAATGTGAAAGACTGAAAAAGCCATACAGAAAACAATTACTTCAAGTTATTGCTGCTAAAGGTGGTTCTACAAGCTATTGAATCATAGGGTGTACTTACTTTTTCACACATGGCTTCACCATTTTGGTTTTATTTTTGTAAAATAAATAATGACATGGTGTAATATGTCATGTGTTGTTCATCTGAGGTTGTCTTTACCTAATACTAAGACCCGCTAAGGACCAGATGATTTTTATTATGTCCTGATACATAAAACCATAGAACTCAAAGAGGGTGTACTTACTTTTTTCCACAACTGTATATGCTGACTGAAGTTATGACGACAGAGTTCCTCACTACTCTCCTAGCCTGATTATTTTCAGTTTCTTATGTGACTATCCTAGTCATCCTCAACAGCAGAAAGGTAGTGGCAATATTTTACCCATGGTTTTTGTCTTGTTCATGACATTTGATACTGTGAATTATGACATCTTATAGATTATCTGGGATGGAGTGGTTGGAATGACATCAGCTTTGCACCTCATTTTTCCTGAGATTCCAGAAAGCTGTTCAAGTTTGCTTTGCCTCTATGGGACATATTTAGTTCCAAAGTAATCAATTTCTCTTCTTAGGAGTTCTGCAGAAGCTTCACCTGTGTCAGAATACTGTAGCCAAACAATTGGCAGGGGTTTATAGTCAGTAAAATGTCCAACCAGTACTGCTTAAAATTCAGGGTCTGAGTGTAAAATTAAATTTACTTTGTACTTTGCTAGTTCTTATATTTAAGCCTTTCAGAGCCTGAGGCTGGGTTAAATCTTCATGCACAAGCCCCACCCCCCACCTCCAAAGTCATCTTCTAGAATGTTCTCCTGGTTTCTACTTGATCAGTCTTACAGATTGCCCTGCTAGCTTTTAAAAACTTGTAAGAACCATTTTGATTTAAAGGCCTTGAATACTCAAGCAAGAACCTTGATGGTGTGTGCTATCCAAATTCTAATATTTTGCAGTGATTGCCATCTACAGAAATTATTTTAATTAAGCCTATCACCTGGTTAAAGAAAGCTTACTTAACTGATCATATTAACTTTGGATGGTCAATTTCATATGCATATTGGTAAAAAAAGAAAATAGTTCAATAACTAAAGACATCAGGTTTGTTTCTAGCTTGTAGCCATGCCTCATAGCATATATTTTCTTAAAAAGAGCTTTCCCCTCTCACATAAAGAATAATTTCATTAAAATGTTTTTGATTGTTTTGGTGTTACAATTTTATAACTAATTAATTTGTTGGATATTATTGTTTTTCTTTTAATTTGTTTTTGCATATTTTTTCTCAATTTCTCTTTTAAAAATGCAGTATTTTAAAAAAAAATAACTGGATAATTTTGGGCATTACAATACTTAATGTAATATTTTAAATTAGGTTTTTTAATTTACTTATCTGTTTTTTAGATGTATATCCCGCCTTTTATTCAGAAGCTTAAAGCAGCAATCACAGTGCTTCCTCCTCCTATTTTTATCTACAACAACCACTTCCTGAGGTAGGTTGGCATAATGTCACTCTGTGAGCTTCTGTGGCTAAGAGTGAACTAGAATCTCGGTCTCTCTATCCCTAGCCCAACACCATAACCACTATGCCTCACTGGCTGTCAATCAATTGTTGAGTTGCCACAAATGGCTAACACACTCATATATACACTTACATTATATATAAGCACATTCTTTACACTGAAATTAAATAAAAAAGCTTCAATCTCCATTTGACTCTGCAAACACTCTACAGTGTATGTGACTCACATCTTTCCACTTATATGCTTCACATTTGCTTTAACTTTCTCATTTCATTTTGTCCCCTGATCTCAGAAGGTAGCTAATCTAACCATTTCTGGTTTAAGTAATATTTTAAAAATCAAATTTGCAGTGTAATTTTCTCCAAATAGGCATTTTTAGTAAATGCAATCCCTTTGTAAAATATTTGAATGGAACCATGTAAGTCATTAAGTGCACTGATTTTTGTAATCCTTTAAAGAACAAATTTGTTCACCTTATAGAATCAGTGTTTGAGAAAACAATAAACAGCCAATTAGGAGAAACCATGATTAAACAGTATCTAAACTTTTATTGTTCTAATAAATACAAAATACACTAACAGGTTTCTGAATTTTCTCCACCTACCAATCATTCCATGACGTTTAATAGGAGCAAAAAAGAAAATAGGAATGTTTTGTTTAACACACATTAAAATGAATAAAATTAACAATAATACCATTGCTAAATTTTAACTTTATGTAAGTTGCCATAGTAAATCAATCTTCTGTAAACTGAAGTATCAGTTTCTTGTAGAATGAAGAAGTAATTCAAGGTTTGCCTTGAAGGAAAAGGAAAGCTTTTTTTTTAATCAATTGAACAGATTTATATATTATATGAAGAATACTTCAGTGTTACTTTATGTTTCTCTTCTTAAAAATTAAGACAGTAACTTCTTGATATTAAATATCTACTTACATTCTCTATTAAGATAACCTTTCTCAAGCTGCTGGCTTAACTACTTTTTTTACTGGACAACCTGTGATCTATCGGGTCATCGTTTCAGAGATATTTCCTTACCAGATTCCTCAATGCTTTCAACAATGGCAAAGCTTCTAATGTACTGGAAAAGTTCTTAAAAATTCAGGGAGATATTCAGAGATGTATCTGCCTTGAAAGTAGCCAAAGTTGAACTGTATAGTACAGTCAAACATCAGGAGTTGACCACAGGAAATGTTTTATGACATTTGTATTATGTCATAAAATGTTTTATGATAATTTTTATGTCATAAAATGTTTTATAAAATTTGCCAAATTTCAATTCCATGGGAGTCATGGGTCCTGGATTTTGGACACATTCTGTAAGTTAGCACATTAGAAGTAACTTGGTTGAAAAAGTTTTGCCCTATGACGCACTGTTCGCCCAGTTAAAGGTTACAGACATAAGAGTTTCAGTAGTATATAGATAATCCTTAAATTACATGGCTAACAGTCAAAGATTATGTCCACCACATCTGTCAGGTTGAAGAAGTCTGCAGTAAGGATTAATTGGTACTCAAGTAAGACTTGATAGAGATAAAAGCATTGGAAATGTGATTAGAGCGTAACAAAGTGTTCCCTACTGTCCTTAAAAATTCTCAGAAGCATTCCTCCTTCTAAAAAGCCAGATTTGTATGAAACTCCCCATGACAGGCACAAAGTATTTCATTAAGGTCACAGCAGAACAGAAGTAAATAGTTACTCTTTAACAGAAGTGTGATGGAGTGGGAGAAATGTATTACTACATCTAGGGGTAACATAGCAACATGTGCTGGAACTAAACCAAACTAATGTATGAAAATGCAACCTAAATGGATTAATAAAAACAAAAAAAATGACACAAAAAGTGATGACGCAGGTGAGTTGCGGACCCCTGATTCCTTCTAATGATCAAATTCATTACAGAAGTAGAGACTGACCCAGTTCAAAACACACTAAAGTTCGCTTTTTTGTTTTATAACCCAGTACTGGTATCTTAGAAAAAATGTGCACATTACTGGGGAAAAAAGCCTTTTAATCTAGTGAAAAGATCCTGCTGGTAAAATGTGTTTTCTTCATTTTCCCCACCTAGTCCCCTTTATGTCCAGAAAATCTGCTCAGGATCTGCCAGAATTGAGGGTGTGTGATGTGTGCAGACAACAGGAAATTTGGCAAAAAGTATCTCCTGGCTTTCTGCCAGGAGTATTGTGAACAGACTGCTGCACATGGGGGTGGAGGGGGGCTGGGTTATCTTCTGTTGGGATTGCTGAATTGTAACTCCTAGCAACTGAAGCCAATATGAGTGATGGTGCTTGTGAGAGATCCTGGGAAGACCACTGGATTCCTCCTCTAGCTTAGAGAATGGTCCTGAGGAAGCAAACCACTGATTCAACCCATGAATAGTGTTGTTCTTTCTTTGATATTGGAGATCAAAATATCATATAATGAAATAAAACTCACATAGATAGACAGACAGACAGACAGACAATCCTCCACCCCAGTTCCTCAAGGTTTTTTTTTAAACCTCATAGCAATCACCACTTAGCACAACATAGATGACAATGTCAAAATAAAAAAAAAGTAGACACTATGTACCTTAACAGTTTAGAAGCGGAGAAAAGAAACAGAAGCAAAAAAAGTAAAAGAGAAAAGAAGAAAATAACAAAGTAAATAGATGTTATTTTCTCAGACAGGGTAGACTGTATCTATTTCTGGAAGTAATTTTTTAGTGTGTCACTTTGGACTTAAATTTACTTCATCAAAGCAGCTTAGTCAACAAAACAAGAATATATGATAGGGAAAAAAGCCTCTATGAATGTAAAATATAAGAAGTTTTACAAAATGTCTAAGAAAAAATGGACTCAGATACCTCAAATATAAAAACAATGAAGCATGGCAGGAGGCCAATAACAGAATTAGGAATCAACCTTGTAGAAGAAGTGGGAATGGGTAGCAGGATCAAGGGAGCCATTTCCTCTGAACCTTGCCTTCTAACCTCAGAGATACAATGCCGTGTTGTATATTATGGGAGCAAAGTAAATGCATTTTACACACCCAGTTGCTGCTGTTGATCAACAAAGCACACCTGCTCCCAGGACTCATGATAAACACTGGTTCAAGTTCATCCCTAGATAGCTCTGAAAAGAGAAGTAGATCACAGAATTGGAAAGGGCATTTAGGTCATAAAGTCCAATTCCTGCCTGGTGCTGGAATCTATATTAAAGCATTCCTAATCAATGGCTGTGTAGCCTCTACTTCAAAACATCCAGTGAAGGAGAAACCATCCTCTAAGTAATTAATTGCATTGTCAAACTGCTCTTGTAATGTTCTTTTTTCTACCTTCCAATGGGAAATCCATTTCTTGTAAGTGGTACATGTTTTTAGGTATCTGATGAGAGATATCAACATTCACCCACAGATTCATTTAATCCCAAAATTAAATGCACCCAATTCCTTACCCTCTTTTCATAGGACTTAGTTTCTAGTTCTCAATCAGCTTCACTGCTGTTGTCTGAACCTATTCCAGTTTCACTGAATCCTTAGGAGTGAGGTGACTCAATACTTCAGGTGGGGTCTGACCAATAAAATGGAATAATTTCTTCCCATGATTTGAAAATTATACAGCTGTTGATTCACACAAAAATTGTATTTTTTTTTGGGTAGTGAAATCTTGGTAGCTCTGAACCTTGTGGCACCTCTTAATCCTTCACTTAATAAGAAACAACTGATTATCATACTTTAGGATTTTCAGTTATGTGTCTAGTTCATCCATGTGACATTACCTGCTCAAAAAATGAACTAATGTTCATTTGGCAAACCAGTCTGAACAAATCCATACTAAATCCTGGTGATTACCCCATTATTTTCAACATGCTTACAGTTCAAATGGCCTGAACTACTGAAATTTAAGCTGAAAACTTAGAAGTATGATCCACTGATCTCTATGAGGCTTGCATTCGAGTAGATGCTCACTGTATTTTTCTGTAAATGTACCACAGTCTATGTTCCTAGCTCTCTGATGACAACATTATTTTTCCCCTTTGAAATCAGAATAGAAAAATAATGTGTCTGGCTTTTTATCATACAACTGAATGAGCAGCCCACTATTGAGTGGGAATCTTATTACAAACTCCAGTGCCATATGTTTTTCTTATCCAACTGGCAAATTAATACCAGTTTGTTCTTTTATACTAGAATTTTGGTAAAGCTGGAAAAGTTTCTTGAAAAATTCATAAACCACTTCAGTATCAACATGGTGACTTTATTTTAAGGCTTTAATGCAGGAAGACAAGTATGACAACAGATTTGCAAGTTACACTTTAATGGCCAACAGGTCACCAGCTCAGTACAAGCAACTTTTGGTAGAACTTTAAATTCTAATTTACAAAGACAAAAACATTCAGGATTTCTTCAGCATCTCATCTACTAGTCACACAAGATCATAGTTTTCCCCAGGCTCTTCTGCTCTACAGAATGTAATGTAATTTCTATTATAGTGGCAAGAAGATAAGCTTTGCTTAGACAAACACCTTAAATTAATTCAGGTTAACTGAAAGCACCCAGCACATATGTGAATATCCTTTTTCAAAACAATTTATTTTTCATCACTTGCTTTTCACAATGAAATGGAGTACTCTTCCACACACATATACCAATTAGTTTTATGTGACTGTATATTATGTATAATGTACACAATAAGCATTTGTTCACAAATTGCTCAAGCAGCAAGCTTCAGTTCAGCAACAGACATTGCCTGGTACCACAATTCAGTCACAGTCTGAGAAATCTATGATGTCAGTTTCTTTAATAAGTAAGGCTGACGTGACTGGCATTGGTTCCCAGACATGAAGTGCTTTTGGTTTCCATAGGGAGGATGCTGACTGAGGTATTCCAACCACACTTACCAGCATTTTCTAAACCCAGCCACACGTATTTCTGAACATCTGAGCAAACGTTAAATAGGACAAATTAATCAAACACTGTAGATATGTTTTTCAATGCCTTCCTCTTAAAGCATCAAGAGCCTCAAATATAGTACGTATTTAATAGTCATTAAAAAAATTGCTTCCTAACCAAATGAATATATTTGGTCATAGACTGCATATACTTTTCCCTATCAAAATTATTTTGGAGTGCCTATGGATGGACTGTTCTATGAATTGCCACCACCATTTCCAAACTTAGAAGCCACCCCAAAGAAAACCCACATCCAAGAGAAAAAGGGAAAACCATGACAAAAGGCAGTGATGACCTACTTGGGTTCATCACTGTTGAAATTAGATGTGGATAAAATGTTTTTAAATTCACCAACTGGGGATATGGAATAGGATCAGTCTCCACACTCATATTCTCATTCTCTCTCACACACATACACACACAGACAACCCAAGGAGGTAAGTAGCAAATGAGTGTCTGCTATGAAAACAAAAATAAGGGAAAAGCAGTCAGTGAATGAAAAACGAATGTTTAGAGACAAAGTAGAATGAGACAGAGAAAGAGCAGCAAGGGTGGAGATATGACAAAGAAAGGAAATTGAAAAGGTATATTAGCAAAGAGATATAACCGGGGCACAGTCCAGAGCAGGACACTTGGCTACCCGGTTAACAGTCTGAATGCGCCAGGCCTTTCAGACATGGAGAAATGGGAACCAGGGTGCCATCTCTGTTCATCTTCTGCATCTCGGAGATATATCCATTCCTTTTCATCTCAAAGACCAATCACAGAAAATACATTTAGTTAAATACATAGAAGCAACCTTCCCCAACTGGGTGCTTTCAAGTTGTGTTAGACCAGAACTCCAATTATTTCCAGAAAGTGCCAGGTTAGTGCAGGCTGATAACCTCCTGAACAGCTCTTTGAAAAGAACAAGTGAGAGAAGACAGGGGAAGAAAGAGCATGAATATATTTTACGTCTATAATTTTATATCTATGGATGTGAATGACAATGAGGAAGGTGTAATGACAAGGATGACCTGATCTATGGATGAAATAGTGGGTTACTTTTAGTAGCTGTGTTACAGCTGAAACAAGATGGCAGAGGAAACAAAACACGCAGAAGAAAGATTATCTGACTTCTCCCCCATCCAAGGGCCATGGCAACCCTAGCCAGCTGGAGCACAGCTGTGGAGTCTCACTCTTCCTCATTCTCCCTCCCACTCATGCACAGATTCTCCCTTCTTGTTTTTTCAAGCTTGGCTGTTAAAGTGATCCTTGCAGGAGATGACTTTGGCTCACACACTCAATTCCTTGCCAAGTTTTTGCCCTGACCCAAATATTATTTGACACAGAAATTATCCTTCTCTTCTCACTTGGGAGCAGTGGAGCAGCAGTAAGATGCTTGCACGTGGATTTGCCCTGGCACATAATTCATATATGCAAGTCCAATGATGTTGGGAAAAAAGCCCTTAACTTGTTTCAATAGCCAGCCATTTGTTTCAGTGGGAATTTGATCCCTACAACATTCCACTTGGTTACATTTCTAAGAAGCTGCAATGATTTGCTCCAGCCTTCCCCAACCTGCTGTCCAGATCTACCGTTCCTTCTGACTGGGAATTCTCAGAGTTGTATCTGGGATGGGGTAGGGGACATCAAGTTAGGGAAGGAAAGTCTAACCTGCCTAAATGTAACAAATATTATCAGAGTTCATACACAGTATATTCTTTAGCTGTGGTTTATTGAATGAGGCATAATAGTTGGATTTACAATTAAGATGAAACCATAAACTAGAGGTGAGCCTGGGAGCCACAGCTCTCTCTCCCAACCAGGCGCAAAAGACCCCAATGAATGGAGCAGAGCCTTGGGGGTTTTTTTAGTGGTTGATGGGGGCTATGTGAAATTTCAGTGATGGAATTTGGGTTGTTAGCTGCTTGCATATGCCCACAAGATGACCACTCCTTCCACAAACCATTGTTTATAAATCACAGTGGATCAGTTCACATGATATACTACCCTATACGAGATGTGATGCTGTCTACCAGCTCGTATGGCTTCAGAAAAGGTTGAACCAATTCATGGAAGTAATAGGAATCAATGGCTATTAGCCTTGATGGCAGCGTGATTGCCTCTGAAGGCCATCTGCTGAGAGACTTTCTTGTGCATTTGGCTGACCATTATGAGAAGACTGCTGGACTAGGAAGGTCACAGGTCCAATCCAGCAGGGCACTGCTTATGTTCTTCTGACACATACATGCACACACACATGTCCCTTTGTGGATTAGAAGAAAATGTACACCTGGCTACTATCTCATGAGTGCAATTTTAATGTATATCTCCGTATACAAAAGTGCTTGCTTTCAGTGGCATTGCTGGCTTAGTCTTGTGGATCAAGGAGTCAAAGAACTCCCATGTTTTTGCGAAAAGAAAAACATCATCCTAAAAATTTAATATATACACAGCTAACTTCAAACATTTTATCTAATATATAGATGCATATATGCATGCAGTATATATTCATACAAGCACAAAATCTTGATGTGTATTTTATTTATTTACTAGATTTATAAGGCTGCTGAACTCAAACAATGTGACTCTGGGTGGCATACAGCAATGAAACAAACAAAAAGCCAACCAACAAACAAAAAAAACCCATACCATATGTCATTAAAACATGTACAATATATAAATACATAAAGTGATAAAACTGTTACAAGTTAGCTCCTGAGCCACTTATATGTGGCTGGTAATGACAGAAACTATCCTTCACATATATGTTATAGTACAGCTTGATACACTTGGAAGGGAGATGGGGCTGCACTATGTGGAAAAATGTAATTAGGGGCTTCCTTTGAGTACAAAATTGGTGTTTCATAATTAAAGAAGTGGAATTGATTGGAGACTTGTTCTATTTATCCTTACAACCCATTGTTTAATCGAAGATGAGTTGTTATGTCACAACAGTCATCGTTAGATTGCCACGTAGCAATATGTCAAGCATCCATGAGACTAAATGTTTTTTCTGAATGAGGTTTACCAATTATTATTGAACTCCTTGGCTTAAATTTTAACTGGTGCCATTCCAACTGGATGAAATTCAAGTCTAGCAGCGTCCATTTATAAAGGGAGATCTAGCTTAAGATCATTTTGGTTAGACTTATAGACATAGTGACCAATGGTAAGAAATACTTACCATTTATGCTCAAGAAATGAGCTGCTGCCAGTAACCTCTTTGCAGTGGAACACAACAGATGAAACAGTGTACGCCACCACAAGTAATCCTTCTGTCCTGATTACCAGGAAACACACTGAGACAATGACTTGGTCTCTAATATTTATTAGTAGTACTTAACAAGAATCCTAACAAACTGAGGAAGCGTGGGAAAAACCCAGCCATATAAACCCCAAAGGTTAAGGCGGTCCCGATCTGTGTCTCTTTGAATGGCTGAACAGTTCCTCAGTGCTATGCATGCGCTTGACAGTCTGGGTGGGAGCCCCCTGCTCGCCATCCTTACTCATGACACTTCTGTATACATTTTTATATGAAAATGCTGCTTATTAACCAGGTTTGTTGATTTCAAACCTGCCATGGACATCAGTATTGAGTATAGGTAGTCCTCATTGAGCAACCACAATTGGGACCAGCAGCTCTGTCACTAAACAAAACAGTCACTAAGTGGGAAATTATGTGACCACAACTATGCTTTCCTTTTCCCCACTCCCCTGCCCTTTGGAATTCTCACCCCGGCTCTGGAATAATTAGCAAGAAGGAAATTAATGTTTGTATTTACATTCATTGGAGAGGAACAGATTACAAGAGAGTAAGCAGGCACACAATGGGGAATACACATCAAAAGGAATGCAGTGGCACCAGCAGCCCCAAGCATGCTATGCAAACAGCATGATGTATTCCCATTGTATGCCTGCTTACTCTCTTGTAATCCCTTCCTCTCCAATCTCTCCACTTTGCACAGGGATGGAGGGGGAGAAAAATCACAGGTCAGGCACAGAACAACATGTACCGACTGTAATTTTTTATTTTTATTTATTTATATATCAAATTTATTCACTGCCCATCTCACTCAGATAGCAATCACATGACTGAGGAACACTGCAAACGTCATAAATTCGGGCATTGGTCATAAAGTTATTTTTTCAGCATCATCGTAACTTCAAACGGTCACTAAAAGAGGCAATCAGTGAGCAAGGTCTACCTGTAACTCTGGAAGAAATCTTAAGGGTATTGTTACGTGTTGTTAATAACAATAATAGCAAAACTTTGCTTTGATGTGTACTTCTGTTCCAAGCATTCTAGATAATACTGCCCTAGTAACTGTTCTCAGTCTGTTCTTATCTGACTGTTCTACATAGGACATTGTTACAAATTGGAGTGAGGGTTTCTTTTTCATTAGAGGAAAAAGATAATTATTTACGAGTTATAACAGGATGGGACAGAGCTTGTATTCTTCGTATGCAGAAGGGCACAGGTACAATCCCCATCACCAGAAATTGGATTACAAAGGTCTCCTGCCTAAAAACTAATTGACTCATATCTAATCAGCACAAGCAGTACTGAACTAGGTGGATCAGTGCTTCACTCTGTCAAACACAATTTTAATATTACTGCTATCATTATTATATGTGGATGATAAAGTATTCTTGTACATAAAGTGGTGGTTTTGGGCAGAATGCTTATGTCTTTTGGACCTTACTGAAAATATATTTCACAATTATCTAGATGGGGCATTAATTGCTTGATCAGTAAAATGTATTCTACTGACAGCAACATGCCTAAGATCAAAAATAGCAATTTGGTGCTTGAGAGCTCAGGCTCCAACTCTGTCATAACCTCAGATAAGATCAAACTGTTCTATAAAACTATCATGCTTGGAGAAATCAGGGGGCATCATTAAATAAGGCACATTAATACCTAGTGTTGAAAAGGTAATGTTCAAAATGGTGGCTACAAAATTCAAAATGCTGGGTCCACGTGACCTCATTTTTGAGATTATATGAATTGCTTGTCACTCTTGAGCTTTACAGTTATTTAATTTCTGAGTGGGTTCTGTGGATATCTATGTAGACTGCTCAGGGAATGGGAACTGACAAGCATACTTGGACTCAGCTTGTCTCTAACTATATGGCAGTTCAATAAAGCGGCTGGTTGGCCAGATTCTTAATTACTCCTGAAGAGAAATTTCCTGTGATCAAGTGAAAGCCTTTATCATCACCTAATTTATGAATTCCTCTTCCTTATAAGCCACAGGATAACCTAACACTAAGCAAGTGCCACAATTCTATCAGAAAATGTTTTTGAAACAAATCAAGCTAAAACAAACACTTCATCAATTGTAGTGTTATGTCTCAGTTACTCAGCAACAAAATGTATTCTATAAGTCACATCATCTCAGCAGGTTCATTCTTCAAACCTGTGTCTGACATACTTTCAAGTTTAGCTAGCAAATTAAAAGTTGCAAAAGGAGAAATTTAGAAATATTCAGATAAGGAACAAGCTAGGACATGCACTGATTATGTACTTCCAATATACCCTGAGGCATTATGCTTTCAACACCCACTATATATTACCACGCAACAAAGCAAACAAGATATACTCTTTATAGAACCGCAGTTCCCAAACTGTGTGCCATGGTGCTCCAGGGTACCACAGTGAACTCACAGCAGCACTGTGGGATATTTTAAATTTTTGCAACATCCATTTGTGAAGCTGGGTTTTGCAACATCCATTTCTGACGTACATCTTTGCAAAGCTGGGTTTTTGGTGCACACCTAAACAGCAAGTGCTATGCAAAAATCAGTGTGGAACAGGAAATGAGGGTGGTAGTGTCCAATCTTATTCCAAGATCTGAGAAGGTGTGCAGTGTTCAACAGGCATACACATTCCATTAGCAAGAATTTGTGGTTATTTAAGAATGAAATAAAAATATTTTTACTTTTAATTTATCTGTACTGTTTTTTCAAATGGCTGCTTTGTTAGGACATATATACTTATTAAGTAGTTTGGACCCAACTATTTAATAAGCACAACTGTTAGGTATTTCTTTTCGTCTAGGGATGCCACAAAAAAAATCCTGAGACACTAAGTGGGCCGTGAACTGAGAAAGTTGGGAACCTCTGCCCTAGAAGAATGGACACCATGCTCATGGACAGTCATTTTCCACCATTCACTTCAGAAATTGTAAGAAACAAGGAAGATTTGAGAAAAGCTGCAGCTGAGGCTGTTTGGTATAATCACAACGCTATACGTTCTGAAGTTCAGTGAAGTAACACTCTGAAATATAGGGAGGATGTTTCTCACAGAACTCATATCATGATTATATAACAGTGGCATTATTTATTGTAAACAAACAAATAAATAAGAAATAAAGAAAGATGCCTTGTGACAGAGCTTAAACTGATCTGGTAGAAAGCCCAGATTCTGTGAGATAGCTTCAGCTTTTGTGTTTGGAATCTAACGCAAAATCTGACTAAAGATGCTTACAAACATACGTACATCTTTAATTTAGAAATTCCATAACAAAGAACCAAACAGAGTCAACATTGGAAGAAGACTCTATAAACAACATGTATACTTCTCCTTTGTTGGCCTTAAAAAGAAAGCTGCCCTAATTCCAGCCACCATTTCTCTTAAATTCTAAGGTTTCTGAGACATAAAGTTCCAGGACGGAAGTGCATTAAACACTGAAATGTGTAAGTAGCCCTTCAAACCAGGATGGCAATTCTTCTAGATTTAAAAAGCCTGTCGCCATTTGCACGCACACGTGCACACACACATGGTAATGCCAAGTTGTCTGCATGCAAGATTCTACCTAAGGAGCAACTTCGCACTACAAAATTTCCATCAGTATAACTTTCTACTCTTCTGCAACAAGGAGAACAAGTATGTAGGTGCAAATCAAAGAGATCTGGCTATGTTCTTACATTTTCAACATGAACAGACAATCTAATGAAAATATCTTAAAGCTGGTTTGTTCCTAAGTAAAAGGCAACTATCATCTGTAAGGGCTGAAGCTGGTGTGGTGAGAAGCAGTGGTGCTCAGGCCAGACAGAATCACAGTGTAAATATGGAGAACATGCATTACAGTCTCAAGATCAGGAAAGAAAAGATCAAAGTCCATTGATTCAGAAGGGCAGGAGAAAAATGTTTAAGAATTAAACCCTTCACCCCAGTTCAAATCCTACATCAGACTACACATCTGATGAAGAGAGCTGCAGTTTGCAAAAGCTTACGCCTTTTAATAAAAGTGGTTATTCGGAAAAAGTGCTGCCAGATTCTTCCTGATTTTTTGCCACCATAAACTCACACAGCTCTCCTCCTACAATGCATGTACACTCCCACATATAGGGCTTGATTACTGTATTCTGCATTAGGCAGATTTTTGGCATGTATTTTGTTTTTAATAAAGCAAATTATCTAGATATATTGAAATTTCTCTTATTATCAGCTCCTGAATGCCAGGCAGTTTCTGAGGAATAGAAATTTACAGCTGTGCCTGGCCTAAGTCTGACAAAATCAGTCACCCCCATGCAAGCCTGCCCTGGAATATTAAGGAGATAAATAGCAGTTTGTTAAGAAAGCATACTGATAGTAAGCATCCCCTGAACTATTGCACAACAAAGTAATTCCCAACACAGTATTTCACTCCTTAACAAATGTGGACCTGACATTCTTTACTTTGACATTTATTTACTTTGGGAAAAGACATCATGTACTGCTAAACAAATACTTTTATAGTATTTACAATTTACAGTTTTGCATATAATACAAAAAGCAAATGAGGCCTTAGATTTCATTTTAAAGTGTGATTCTTATTAGAGGCGTGCAGAACAGGGAACTGGAGTGGCTAAAGATGCTTTGGATCTACTGTGGGCACCCTTGTACTTGTTGGCAGCTCCTTAAAGGAACCTCACCCTTTTCTGAATGACACAGTAGCTGCCTGGGCTCAGGAAAATATATGTTTGAGTAACAGAGGTGTTAAGGAGGTGGTAACAGGTCACAATACTTGATTGCATCCTGTCAACACATCCATAGCACCTCCTGAATTCAAAATATTTTTCTAACCTGTGTGACAACAGCACAAACCCAGGAAAAGGTGTGGCTCCTTTAAGGAACTGTCAACAGTACAGTGGAGGTGCCCATGCCAGATCTGAAACACCTTTGCCCACTTTGGATCTGATTACTACACAGCTTTAATTAGTTTATCTGTTATCATAAGGGAACAAGTAACATCATATATTTTAATTACACTAAATTGCACTAGATGTATCTTTAATTTTTAGTTACCAATTGCATTGGCAATACAAAACAAAGATATATGAAATCTGGTTTCTCCAAAGAAGTGTCCAAATGATAGCATCCTAAGGTAACTAAGGACACCTAAAAAAAAACAACATACCTGCCCCCACCAAAATATATTGAAACAATTTATAGTACCTGATAGGCAGGTAGGAAATGCAAAATACACAGTCTTGCTTTCTACTGACTGACTTTTTAGTAAGAAAAAATAAAAATCATCCCCTTGGCTAATCAACTAGGTTAAGTGATAAGAAGCAGTCAACACAGACTACTATCCTATCTACTTTGTGGCCTTAAGATGAGAGATAAGGAACAGGAGGGCTAGAACATTTGAAATGTTTAGGTTTGTTCTACATGAAACAAACATGTTTGTCCTGTCATTGCAAGTTAGATACTGATCTAGAAAAACAATTTGTTTTAAAATTAAACTTGAATTAAATTTGAATTGAGACGAGAATACGCACTGTTATAAACAAATGTAATTTATTATATAATTATCAAATCTTCTTCTTTCGTATCCAGATCAAATCTTAAGCTGCCAGTATGATGCCACCTTCTTGGCTTTGTCATTGGCCAAAAACAAGTCATTTTCAGTGCATACTATTGGTAATAATCAGCAGGTCAGCAGGTGGGCCGAATTCTGTATCTTTCCACATTCACACAGTGTGTTGTTATCTGTCAGCAATCCCCACTTGAGCATATTAGTCTTATACTTAGGCACTCCAACCCTTGACCTATTCAGAGTCCTCCAAATAACATAAGGGAGGTCAAATCCCTCGGCCATATTCTCCTCTGGGACTCTTCCTTGGTCAGTAATTCCTCCATCTTCCAATTTGGTTTTGGTCTTGCATGCCCTCAAGGGTATTTGTTCTTGCCATGAAACTCTTCCTAGATTTTAGTCGACGAGTTTGAGGCTCATGCCCATACATAACAAACACTTTGAGGCTCTGCATAACAAATACTCTCTTCCAACAACCTAAGAGACGGCTTTATACGTGGACTTCCCCAGGTGGACAACACCGAAATCAGATTGACTACATCCTTTGCACCCAAAGGTGGCGGACATCTATACAGTTGGTAAAAACAAGACCTGGAGCTGACTGTAGTTCAGATCACGGACGACTTCTTGCACAATTTAGGATCAGACTAAAGAGAGTAGGGAAGACCCACAGAACAGCTAGATATGAGCTCACTAATATTCCTAAGGAATATGCAGTGGAGGTGAAGAATCGATTTAAGGGACTGGACTTAGGAGATAGGGTCCCGGAAGAACTATGGACAGAAGTTGGCAACATTGTTCAGGAGGCGGCAACAAAATACATCCCAAAGAAAGAGAAAACCAAGAAGGCAAAATGGCTGTCTGCTGAGACACTAGAAGTAGCCCAAGAAAGAAGGAAAGCAAAAGGCAACAGCGATAGGGGGAGATATGCCCAATTAAATGCAAAATTCCAGAGGTTAGCCAAAAGAGATAAGGAATTATTTTTAAACAAGCAATGTGCGGAAGTGGAAGAAGGCAATAGAATAGGAAGGACAAGAGACCTCTTCCAGAAAATTAGAAACATCGGAGGTAAATTCCAGGCCAAAATGGGTATGATCAAAAACAAAGATGGCAAGGACCTAACAGAAGAAGAAGAGATCAAGAAAAGATGGCAAGAATATACAGAAGACCTGTATAGGAAGGATAACAATATCGGGGATAGCTTTGACGGTGTGGTCAGTGAGCTAGAGCCAGACATCCTGAAGAGTAAGGTTGAATGGGCCTTAAGAAGCATTGCTAATAACAAGGCAGCAGGAGACAACGGCATCCCAGCTGAACTGTTCAAAATCTTGCAAGATGATGCTGTCAAGGTAATGCATGCTATATGCCAGCAAATTTCGAAAACACAAGAATGGCCATCAGACTGGAAAAAATCAACTTATATCCCCATACCAAAAAAGGGAAACACTAAAGAATGTTCAAACTATCGAACAGTGGCCCTCATTTCACATGCCAGTAAGGTAATGCTCAAGATCCTGCAAGGTAGACTTCAGCAATTCATGGAGCGAGAATTGCCAGATGTACAAGCTGGGTTTAGAAAAGGCAGAGGAACTAGGGACCAAATTGCCAATATCCGCTGGATAATGGAAAAAGCCAGGGAGTTTCAGAAAAACATCTATTTCTCTTTTATTGACTATTCTAAAGCCTTTGACTGTGTGGACCATAACAAATTGTGGCAAGTTCTTAGTGGTATGGGGATACCAAGTCATCTTGTCTGCCTCCTGAAGAATCTGTATAACGACCAAGTAGCAACAGTAAGAACAGACCATGGAACAACGGACTGGTTTAAGATTGGGAAAGGAGTACGGCAGGGCTGTATACTCTCACTCTACCTATTCAGCTTGAACGCAGAACACATCATGCGACATGCTGGGCTTGAGGAATCCAAGGCTGGAGTTAAAATTGCTGGAAGAAACATTAACAATCTCAGATATGCAGATGATACCACTTTGATGACTGAAAGCGAAGAGGAATTGAGGAGCCTGATGATGAAGGTGAAAGAAGAAAGTGCAAAAGCTGGCTGCAGCTAACCCTGAAAAAAACCAAGATTATGGCAACCAGCTTGATTGATAACTGGCAAATAGAGGGAGAAAATGTAGAAGCAATGAAAGACTTTGTATTTCTAGGTGCGAAGATTACTGCAGATGCTGACTGCAGTCAGGAAATTAGAAGACACTTAATCCTCTGGAGAAAAGCAATGACAAATCTTGATAAAATAGTCAAGAGCAGAGACATCACACTGACAACAAAGGTCCACATAGTTAAAGCAATGGTGTTCCCCGTAGTAACATATGGCTGCGAGAGCTGGACCATAAGGAAGGCTGAGAGAAGGAAGATCGATGCTTTTGAACTGTGGTGTTGGAGGAAAATTCTGAGAGTGCCTTGGACTGCAAGAAGATCAAACCAGTCCATCCTCCAGGAAATAAAGCCAGACTGCTCACTTGAGGGAATGATATTAAAGGCAAAACTGAAATACTCTGGCCATATAATGAGAAGACAGGACACCCTGGAGAAGATGCTGATGCTAGGGAGAGTGGAGGGCAAAAGGAAGAGGGGCCGACCAAGGGCAAGGTGGATGGATGATATTCTAGAGGTGACGGACTCGTCCCTGGGGGAGCTGGGGGTGTTGACAACCGACAGGAAGCTCTGGCGTGGGCTGGTCCATGAAGTCACGAAGAATCGGAAGCAACTAAACGAATAAACAACAAGCCCTTCTGAGGGCATTCTCCTCCAGAGCCATCACCATGGGGTGGGGTGGGGGTCTATCCCTACTTCACCAGCTACTGTCCCAGGAGTCTAGCTTCCTGCTGTACCAGCCAGTCTTCAAATTTCACCTTCCAATACCACTGCTCATTGTCACCTGATAGTAAATCCAATCTCATGTCTTTTTCTTTCTCTTCCTCCAACCACTTCCTTCTGCCATGAATCCACCATATTCCTTCCTGCACAATTTCTCCACCTGTAATCTGATGTCATCCATTCTCTTACAACAATCTCCAGGGAGACAGAGGAAAAAAAACCCTTGCTGACTGAACTATACAAATACTGAACATAAACAATGGGAAACTGGTTTCTGGGCTACCCCACGTTAAATCAAGCTGTAATTGATTTTACTGCTATAGCATAGCAATGATTTTTATTACTGTCTGTGCTGTGCCCAGAAATTCTAAGACATGATCTTTCTTGGAGGTACTGATATTTTTGCCCTTAATTAACTAGTGTGAAAACTTGTAATATTTTTTTGAAAGGTAGTAAAAAATGGTTTTGCCATTTGAATGTGCCTGTCTTTTAGACTGAATGAAGAGATATACAGTATATGCCCAACAAAGTTTATATTAGTGAATAAAGTTTTGATTGCCCCTGTAAAAAGAAACTAAACTAAACAAACAAAAAGAACCATAGCAGAAATTAAAGAAAATCAAATTTGTGGGCTGACAGTGCAATAAATCTACCCTGAAAAGGAGCCTGTTGAGCACTGAATTCCTACAATTTGCTAGAAAGAAAAGATCAGGATGAACTTTAAGTAATGTAATGAGTACACCAGTGGTAGGCAATCTATAATCACTGAACAATTTTTTGCAATCCCCAGATTCATCTTTGTCTGTGGTTGCTGAAAATTGTAACAAAATATCCTTCCATTTTGAAATGAGAAAAACTTAAAACTGTAATATAAACCCTAAAGTAGGCTTAAAATAGTTTTAAAAAAAGAAAAAAACCCCAAGCTCACCCCTTAAACTCAGTAAAATCTTACAGACTGTCTCCACCCAATTTGCATCATCAATTTAGTCACCCCTAAAAGATTAAGTGCAGTGGAAGTGCACTGGAAGAGGCTACCCAATACTTGTTTACAACAGAACCTATCAATAAAAATATGAGCTCAGCTCACACCTTTTCCACAGTTCACATGTGAACTAACACAAAAAGGCTATCAGGTCCTTAGATAAACATTTTAAACACAATATAGCTGCCACTTGACCATTTTTTACAATGACTTCTGATAATAGCTTTGCATGAGACATGTACCATTTTCCTTCAGCGGTCAGTGAAACTTGGTTAGATAAGTCACACCGTTTAACAGAAGCATATCAAATATTTCTGCTGTAGGGGTAAGCTACAGTATTTCTATGGACCTTAGTCTGCTAAATTATTGTCAGTTTCTTTCAGGGGTAGTATTTTTGTAGCTGATAAATTGGACAGCTACTTATACACCGTTTTCTAAAGTTCACAGCTGAAGCTATACTTACCGGCATAATGCACAGGGATTTCTATCTTCGGCCCTATGACATAATGGCCCTCCTCTAGACTATGAGCTGTAATAGTTGTCCACTGTCGGCATGAATGAATCAAAAGGTAATCACTCTCTCGAAGACCTTCTATAGGTTCACCTACAAAAAAAGATTAACATTTAAGTCATGTATTTATTTATTATTTTATTTTCTATCCTGCCTTTATTATTTTTATAAATAACTCAAGGTGGCGAACATACCTAATACTCCTTCCTCCTCCTATTTTCCCCATGACAATAACCCTATGAGGTGAGTTGGGCTGAGACAGGGTGACTGGCCCAAAGTCTCCCAGCCGGCTTTCATGCCTAAGGCAGGACTAGAATTCTTAGTCTCCTGGCTTCTAGCCTGAAGCCTTAACTACTAGGCCAAACTGGCTCTCCAGTCATGATTGGTTAGTTAAGTCATGATTGATTAGTTAAGTCATGATTGATTACTTAAGTCATGATTGATTAATGATTAAAGTAAGTTAATATTCAACTATAATCCTTTAGGTAGTACACTGTGGAAACTAAGTTTTGAGCTCCCAGTTTAAATCTAATCTAATCTAAGCAATAGGTTTTTTACAATGCCACTTCCTGCCAACTCTGCCCTGCAATCTACAACATTAGGCAAAGCTGAATACTCCTTAGAGCTGTTATAAGGTTTACTGAATTTACAGGAAATGCTTTGTATACAAATTCACTGCTATGCGTTATTACAACTATGTTGCTACTTTGCAAATCAGATATTTCTCACCATCATTTCATGCATCAGTTAGGAGGTGGACAGTACTTTTTCATCCGGGGACTGCTTTGAGGCCAAAGGATTATGAGCATCAGGCAAGTAGCATGGTCAACATTTGCAGAACTGTGTTTTCCTTTTAGAAATGTTTGTGGGGTGGTAGTTAAGGAGTGAACTTGCAAAGGCTTAAGGTACCTATTTTGCTGCTTAAACTGCCCCAAAATGGGAAAAACTGTCCAAAGGGGAGGGGGGAAGTTCTAGATTTTTAAGAGATATCAAAGCCATTTTGCCTCTTAAAATCACTTCAAACCTCTGGGGTAGTGGCTAAGCTGTTGGACTGGGAAGACCTAAATTCAAGTTCTTCTGAGACAATGGACATGCAATTTTTGGGCCATTGAGACCCCCCACTTTTGTCTTTTGCAACTCTCAAGGCTCTCTTCCACCACAGTTGCTGAAAATCAGCAACACGATTTCCTTCCTGTTAAGAGAATTGTACAAATGTAGTAGAATCTCTAAAACAGACTTAAAATTGTTTAAAAAACAAAAACAAAGAAATCCCAAAATTCCCACAAAGCTAGGGAGGGAAATGAACAACAACAACATCCCATGCCCCTCTTCTTTCTCCAAAATATTAAGTTTGCCCTAAGACCACAAAAGGATGCTGTCCCTGTATGACTTTGGATGGTTTAGTACCTCTAAACTCAATCCAACCACCTCACTACTCCATTGTTCTTTTGAAAATAAAATTAGAAGAAAACCACACTGACCTTCCAGAGGAATTATGGGATATTAATGTAATAATGGCAGCTAGATTAGCATGCTATATGTTATGTAGTATATCTCCAGTTTCCACTGAATTCCCTCAACCTTTTCCTACCCCCCCACCACCCACAGCAAAGCAAAGGATGCAAAGCAATGCCAAGGAAAGGATGCATAGAGTCAAGGAAAATTCTAACAATCCTTGTATGTGTCACTATACAGCAGTGCTTCCCAAACCTGGGTAAATTACTCAAAATTGGGTAAAAGTGGTTTTTCTTTGGGTAATGACACAAGAACCCACTAGCCAATCATGACAGGGACATTTAAATTGACTTAAAGATTGCCATGTGTACTAAAATATATTCGAAAAATTCCCAAAGCATTCCTATTAAGATGAAAATTGATGAAATTACCAATGGTAATTTGTTTAAATGACATGAAGATCATTCAGTGATGTTTTTATAATACAGGTAGTCCTCGAGTTACTACCATTCGTTCAGCAACTGAAGTTACAACAGTGCTGAAGGAAGGGACTTACCACCAGTCCTCAAAGTTTCAGCCATTGCAGCACCTCTGCAGTTGTATGAACAAAATTCCGGCACTTGGCACCTAGCTCCCACTTATGACTGGTTGCAGCATCCTGTGGTCAGATGATCACCATATGAAACCTTCCCTGCTGGCTTTTCACAAGCAAAGTCAATGGGGAAGCCAGCAGAGGTCGCAAGTCACTCAGGTAAGTCTCACCCACCCACCCCAGCCTTTCTTCACTTGCATGCACCGCAGCCTCCTTTACCCCTTCGCTTGCATGCACACACCCACCAGCACCCTCCTTCCCGGGCCTCCCGGTGCTTGCACACACCCAATGCCCTCCTTCCCCAGCCTCCCTGAGTTCATGCCACACCTCAGCACCCCCTCCCCAGCTTGTGTGCAGCCTGCACGGGCCTCCTAGGGCTTCCCCCACCCCCCTGCGGCACCCCCCAACTCCTTACCTGGGACTCCCTGTGCTTCCCACTTAACAACCTGCACGTCTTGGGGTTACACCGGTTTTGGGTAATGAAGGAAAAAGTTTGGGAAGCACTGCTATACAGTGTGTTGTACTATGTAATTTTTATGCAAGTGGTGATTGTGACAGAACATTTTTTTTTAATAATGGATGGGGTTTTTTTCCCAGAAAAATTCCTCTGTTTCTGTGTGAAAAATATAGTGTTTCACAAACTCAGGAAAAAATCTACAAAGAACCATGCAAGGTTTCTTCTTTAAAGTACTGTACTGCTGTTCAGCGAAACCCTTAATTCTTAGGTCATGTTTTTCAGAAATATTAAAATGTAAATGTTAAAGCTCAAAATTATAAATATACAAAATTGAGGCTTTAAGCTAAGCAGAACCTCAGTTTCATTTGGAAAATTGCATTATTTTGTATCCAACTTGCTCCTATACAAGCCAATTAGGTAATTTAATGTGACTTAAGTTAGATTTTACTGGCATCAGTTGGGCTTATGGAACTAATAGCATAGAGTCATCCCCTTATCACCAGAAGCAAACATACCTGTCACAGTGCCCAACCTACCAAACATATGCATCTAATTTAGACAGAACAGACATATACTAACATTATCCATTTTCATTCATGAAAATTATTGCTATTCTTTCTTAAGGATCCTTCAAAACCAGCATGGTTTCAATGAAATGTAATTTTTACAGTTAAGAGAAAATTATTCTTTCCTACCCTTTCCTGACCTAATAATTATCCATCACAAATTCCAGTTTTGTGATTCAATCAGATATTTTTTGGTTGTGCAACACCTACCACCACAGTATTATTGTTGTACTCCAATGTAATTTAGTTGTTTCCCTTTATGTTTTGTAATCCCTCTTGTGTGGGAACCAGATCACTGAAGACTATGCTCATGGCAAACCGATTTGACTTGTACCTCCTTCCTATTTGCTCTTGTTGGGTGGAAAATTTGTAATGTGCGGTTTTAAGATAATTACCTGCCTACATATAATATTTTCACTCCTCCTGGTAATGAGAACTTCAGGGAATTAATGTAAGTCCATACTTTGTTACACAATACTTTCATCATTCTCTCACTGGCCAATTCTTTTTTGAAGGAAGAATCACAACACTCTGAAACAAAAGATCCAAGCTTGATCCAAGAGTTTCTACCCAACCAGACGATGGTCTCTTCAGATAAAGATAATTCTATCTGGTGCAGAGGGAGAATCTGAGTTATCCCACTACTAAGGAGCATTGACATCAAAACGTGAAAATAAGGCAGCCACCTGCTGCAGGGAACCCCATCTAGAAGTCAGAAGCAGGGGACTTCTTCAAAGAAAAAGCTGACTTCCTCTGCCATTGGTTGGAATGCATCCATACAGATCAACTTTGCCAGGTCTGTAAGAGATCAGACTATAAAACTCTTCAGATCAGGCTTGCAGGCTGCTAAAGTAAACCTGAGACTAACTCTTCATCTTTTAATCTCATAACCTTGCTGTTTTGACCATGCCTATATCACGATAAATCTTGATCTCAACTTCCCTGAAGAATCTAGGTCTTTGTTGAAGAGTTTGTTCCAGAGCCCTCCAAACAGACTGGTTTTGACTGTCAGACAAAAAAAAAACAGAACAGTTTCTGTGTTGGGAAGGGAGGGAGCTGTTCATTATGATTCGCCCACAAATTGCAAACAAAGCATCCAGTTTTGTGGCCACAGCAAGATTCTGCGTGTTCCCAATTAGGATTCACATGTATAGCTGAGTCTCCTATCAACTGCAGTTTCCCATGCCACCAATTCAACAAACATAATGACTTTTCAGAATTAGCAAGTTGAGGGAGCATTGTGAAGGTTTTGTCTTTTTTCTCTCAATATTTTATGAGTTATAAGATAAAACCTTACATCTAAGTTTTATAAAAACTGGCACACACTTAGAAGCGTTAAGAAAATATGTCTACAAACATCTGAAATTTGATGAAGATTGATTTGGCCAAAATATAGCAGCTTGAAAGTATCCTATTTTTTATAGGATAGACAGACAGACAGAAAATGAAAGGCAAAAGTTGCTCTCGGTTATTTATGTAAAAATTCAAGAGTAAGCACAATTATGCTCTTAAAAATAAACTAAACATATCTTGCAAACAATGAAAGTACTATTTGAGGGCCTGCATGGCATTTTATTCAATGACAGGTTTGGAAAAGATTTGATTTTCCACGTATGCTCGACTGAGTACAAATTTTGTAAGAGAAGGCTATTACCTTTAAGAGAAATTTTTTTAAATGCTGGTCATTGCCTGTTGCACCATAGCTTTCTCTGCCAAGAAACAGCAACAGTTAATTTCTCTAACTGCTCTTCATTGATTAAGAAGGCATCTGTTGCATCCCTCTTTTAAACAGAAAACTAAGCATATTTTCTTAGGAGGAGTTTGAAGAGGACTTGGTGATAGGAAGAGAACTGACTCAGCTTACAGCATTCACAAATGCCAAGAAAAATGCAGCCAAGTCTTTTTCCTTCTTCCTTCCCCTGCCTCTCCTAGCACATAGCACATATAGCAAATACATAACACAGAGCAAATACTCCTACTTGATTTATTCATCCTTACAACGTAAGTTCTTTTCTGTCAGCATTTCTTCAGCCCATCACAAACTTTTACAACACTTCTTTTCTGACAGAAATCATGGAGATTATCCCAAATTAATTTTTAAGCAAGTCATTAAATCTCAACCACACAAAATAACTGTGTGTCCATTATGTCAATGAACTGCCAGCTCATAAACAGAAAGTGAACATAAGTCTATCATCAAGCATTGTAGATCTGGGGAAATTCTATCATTCTACCATTGTTCTTTTTTGCTATTACCTAAGGGTGATAAATCCATTGTTCTATAGTGATAAGTTCCACATTTTTGGTGTGTACAGATAGTCCTCATTTAACAACCACTCATCCAGCGACCATTTGAAGTTACGACAGTGCTGAACGAGTGATACTTACGGCCAGTCCTCAAAGTTCCAGCCATCCCAGCACCTCTGTGGTCACGTGATTGTAATTTGGGTCCTTGTGAACCGGCTCACACTTAAAATGTTTGCAGCATCCCAGGATCATGTGATTGCCATTTGCAACCTTCCCTGCCAGCTTCCCACAAGCAAACTCTATGGGGAAACCAGCAGGAAAGGTTGCAAGTTGCTCTGGTAAGTCGCTCACACCCTCCCCACCTGGCAACAGCCACCCCCAGCCCTGCCGCGCTCATGCCTTACAGGCCACCCTTGTACCCTTCCCTGCTGGACAGCAGCCACCCACAGCCCTGTTGTGCTCACGCTGTGCCTTATCTGCCAATTTGTGAGCCACCTGGGACCTGCTTAACGGCTTGCAATCCTCCCCGATGACAACGGGGAGTGCCAGGATTGCCAATGCTAAGCGATGCATTCATGTGACATTGCACTTTATGACTGCATTGCTTAGCAACAGAAATTCTGGTCCCAATTACCATCGTTAAATGAGGACTACCTGTGATTCAATAGTGCCTTTACATCCTTAAACTGTAATAATCTTTGTAGCACCTTTAACAATCTTACCAACAGATAACATTTTAGCATGTTGTGCAAACATGGTGAAAAAAGAGATGAAAATATTTGGGAGGGGGTGATAAGCCTTCTGTTACAATAGTTCTCCAACCAGCCACCCTCCAGACATGTTGGACTACAAATATCATCATCCCTCCCAGTTTCCTTTATGATAGAGAAGTTGATGAAAGTTGTATTCCTATTTCTGTAGAAGTCTCTACTTTTGGCCACAGTAGATTAGGAACATTATGAGTTGTATTTCCACGTATCTGAAATGAGCTGGGTTCAAAATATGTTGGTTGAGAGAATCATAGGAGCAGCATAAACCTGCTGTTCTTGTAGCATTTTATCTGACAATACTTCATTATGCAGAGGGCCACACATTGTCAATCTCTGATCTAGGCCAGGCACTGTCTTGATGTATTGTTTTTATTTCCAAGATTCAACATAAATCCATGGAATTGAGTATGTTCCCTATATTATTACGTAAAGCAAAACAAGTTTGGATATGAAGCAAAACCCATGTGTGCAAGTCTGAGGTTCATGGAGGAACAGTGACATACAAAAATATCAGTTCAATAAATAATTCTTAGTAGATTCTTAAAGGCAATTTGTCACTTAGACAAAATTTCTATTCAACAGTTAGTACCAGAAACGATAGTATGGCTAACCTCAAATGTATGAGAGGCATGAAGTTAGGACTGATGCATTTTGAATTGCAAATTTCAAAAATATACAGACAGATCATATACTCAAATAACTAGTTAAACAGAGTAATTTAAACTGGCAAAAATGTCACTTAATTTGTCAATTCTGCAAATTATCAATCATGCTTTTAATCTCAGTGTTGCTACTACTGTACAGAAAGGTAAAGATGCCTCCAAGTCATGTGGTCCTGGTGACCATGCAGTTTTCTTGGCAACAGTACGGAAGTGGTTTGCCACAGCCATTTCCAAGATGTTTTTTAACTTCCCAGTCTAGCCAAACTCCCTGCTATTCTCTGGTGGTCTCCCAAGAAAGCAGTAATTATCCCCAACCCTAATTGGTTTTTAAACTTAGACAAAGTTGGCCAGGTGCTGTCACCTGCTTTAGAAGCTAAAACAAAAGTTAGACAGTAACAAGTCAACTGTTATATTGCTCATGTCCTACAATTCAGGAGATGCTTGTTTTTACATATACATGTGTGTGTATGTGGGTGTATAAATAATGCTACCATTTCTGTTTTGAACCAGTAATATAGAATGAACATAAAGTTTATTAAAGAAAGCCCTTTAATCACTTAGTAAATAACTTAAATAAAATTAAAGTTAAACTATTGAAATTTAGAATATTAATCAAGGCACATAGAGCTGTCTGATGAGCAGCTACATTTAAAGGAACAATCTTTCGAAAGGGCAATTTCAATTCTTGTCTAACTTGAGCCATTTATTGCTCTCCAGTACATATGTTATATAAAGACATATAATCATATATTTAATTACATGGGTTTTTTCCTCAAACATGTTGCCCACTGTAGTGGCAATGCAGAAGACCATTGTTATTTCGAGGAGTTTAAATGACATATTTTGATTTTCTCCTTCACACGAAGAAGCTTAGAGTTTATTTTGAGTTATACTAATGTTTAGTTGGCTTGATGTTTTTTTATTTCTATTTGAAATGCGGGGGGGGGGGAGAAAAGAAAACCCCAAGATTGTTTACGTTAGCACTAGCTTATCTGTATAGCTTCCAGGCTCTTGAATTATGTCATGAACAGATGCCCAGACCCTGGGAACTCTCCAGTCAAGGTCAAATCCTGCAGTCTCTGAACCATGGAAACAGAGCCACGAGGTTTTAGGGCCAGACTTCAATAAAAACCTTGGGACTGCCTTTTGAGTTTGGGAGCTTGGCCACAGACCTGGATACCGGGTGCTGTGTGCAAAATGGGCTTGGGAAGCTTCCCCTCAGACTTAGGGCTGAGTACTCCGGAAATGGAGCCGCCTTGGGGTATGTTCACAGGCAGCTTCTGCACAGACCTGAGCACTGAGCCGCCTTGGGGTATCTCCACTGTCCTTATTAAGGGGCTCCTGGCAGCCTATGGGAGATTGGATATCATCTTGTTTGGTATGTTATGATTTTTCTTTCTTGCTCTTATGCTTTTTATGCTTCTGTTAAATCTGCCTAAACTGTGTTTCTGTTTAAATCTGTTCGCTTAAGTTAATAATAAAGCTTAAACTCTCTTTATTCATTGGTGTGCTTATTGTCTCTGGATCCAAAAGAACCAATTGTTTGAGTACCTGATTACTGCCTGGACACTTGGCAAAACACCCAGGTATATCACAATTTTATAGTCAGTAAGAAGTAGTTTCTTTATACTTTAGTTTAAGTTTTCAACTAGCATTTTGCTATCACTAAAATTTAAGGATTAAAAAAAGTTGGTATTTGCATGCATTCTCGAAGTTCACTACTTGTGTATTTTTAAAAATTAAACATAATTCAGCCCCAAAGCAGTTCAGATATTTTTTAAAAAAGAGAGACCTCATGCTTTGCAAGTACTGAAAAATATTCCCAGTAATTTCTGTTTGCTAATATATTAAAGCTTGATTACTATATATAATGAAAAGTGGACAAGAATGAGAGGGGTTTCTGATAGACAAATGTTAGGAACACAAAACAGAAATTCATATATTTGGATTCCATTAAGCAATAGCATTTTCCAGCAAATATTTTTCTCTACTTACAAAATGCATGCTGTATTTATTTAAGGAAATGCATGCTGTATTTATTTAAGTTATTTAACTTGGCATTAGATTGTATTATTGAGCAGGTATGGGAAGCTATGTGAGTACTGATGCTCCCCATTCATCTGCTTGGCCTACTGCTAGGAAGCATGCTATCATGCTAGAGGAGTCCTCTTTATCCCTTCCTCATCATGAGGAAGAAGCTTTCTGTGCGCCTGCCACCACAGAGGTTTGATTGAACAAGCAGTTCATCACACTGCCTAGGAATGAATGCAGACACAGGTCTGAAGAATTACCTATTCCTGCGGTAGATACACCTACTTGCCTTAATATCCACCAGGCTCTGATTTTATTTGAAATAAATATGTATTCCAAACAAACAAACAAATAAATTACATACATACATACAAACATACATACTGTAGGACGTTAGCACATTGTACCAGCCACAAGCACCATATTTACTTCCAAGAATGCTTCTGTGTCTCATTTATTTTCTTTATTTTCTAAGACTTATTGAGATGCAATTTTAGAAAATAAAAGAGTGGTTGGCTTTAACCCATTGCTTTGTCTGGCACTTACCTATCCAGAGAAAGGCGAAGGTGAATTGGTAAAAAGCATCTCGGGGAGGCACGGTCTGAGTGGAGGTATAACTTCACAAATTATATACGTTAGCTGTGAAAAGATGCACGAACTTGGGGGAAGGGATTAAAATGCCAACACTACCTTTTAACACTCATTAGAGAGAAAACAAATGCAGTGAATTTTTTTTTAAAAATCGACTGGCTAGAGATGTCATTATCATCATTCCCAGTCCAACAAACGGCAGGGGAAAATACTGCTTTTACAGCTCTGTAAACAGAGTACAAGGCCATTGCCTCTTTGCCCTAGTATAGGAGCAAATGATAAGAAACCCATTTCCCCATTCACTGAGATGACATTTTCTGTGCCTATGTGGGAGAAAAATGAGCAGATATGAAATAAATCAGCCCACTCTCACTCACTTCATTGTATGCCCAAAGTATTTAGCATACGATCTTTCAGACAAGTTAGAGGAAGCAAAAAAAAAAAACCAATCTGCTTGCTCAAAGGAAGCAGCTTTAGATCAATTCGATTTATGTATGTATGCATATATGGTTACATCATTTACAGTATTCCATACCACTTATCTTCAAACTCAGCTGAAAAATAAGTGGGGGTAGTTGACGAAGTTTTTTTTTATTTAAAAAATTAAACAAAACAAGAATCATAACTTAGCCACAAACATGAGCTTCTTATGGACTAAGAATATCTTTATTATGGTAAAAAGAAAATGAACAGGTCCTGTCTGGCATCACGGAAACATTTTATATTTAATGCAAAAGTGAACAAACTGTGGAGTCTCTTCTACTGAACAAACTGTGTATACCATCATACAGATACAACGAACCCTTGTTTTACTAGACGCAGTGCAGTGAACCTCACATGCTTGGGACTGTATAAGAACCTCCATATATTCTTTTAAAACATGAGACCATAAAACACTATATAGAGCACAAAGCTGCAATATTGCAGTTTGCCTGATCTGATCACATTTCTTGATCCTGATGCACTTCTCAAAAAATTCCAAGTCTATTTCCAAGAAAACTGTACATCTATCTACAGTAAGCTTTAAAAAGCCAACAAACGTAAGCTGATTACTTTGGGATGCACACACAGATACAGGCGAAAGAGGCTATGCTCTATGAAATACTTCTTCTTCTTCTTCTTATTATTATTATTATTATTATTCAGTCACTTCCAATTCTTTGTGACCCAACAGATATCAGTTCACCAGGACTGTCAATAACTGCTTCTTTGATTTCTTGTAAGCTTATGCTTGTATCATCCATCAGTGGTAATATCTAGCCACCTTGTCCTCTGCCAGCCCCTTTTTCAACTGCTTTCCATTTTTCCAGGCATCAGAGCCTTCTCCACTGACTCTTGCCTTTGCATTATGTGTTCAAAATATTTAAGCTTTAGCTTCCTTATTAGGGACGCGGTGGCGCTGCGGGTTAAACCGCTGAGCTGCCGATCGGAAGGTCGGCGGTTCGAAACCGCGCGGCGGGGTGAGCTCCCGTTGCTCGTCCCAGCTCCTGCACACCAAGCAGTTCGAAAACATGCAAATGTGAGTAGATTAATTGGTACCGCTTCGGCGGGAAGGTAACGGCGTTCCGTGAGTCATGCCGGCCACATGACCACGGACGGGTCCTTAGGGACAACGCCGGCTCCAAGGCTTAGAAACGGAGATGAGCACCGCCCCCTAGAGTCGGACACGACTGGACTTTACGTCAAGGGAAACCTTTACCTTTACTAGCTTCCTTATTAGTGCTTATACTTAGCAGTCTGGATTTACTTCTAGAATTCAGTTATTTGTTGGTTTTCTATTCCAAAGTATTCTCAACCATTTTCTCTGGCACCACAACTCCAAGGCATTCATTTTTCTTTGTTCAATTTTTCTGATGGTCTGGCTTTGGTTTTCCCAGTTGTAACATATCCTTTACAATGTAACTTTGTTAGTGTGATGTCTCTGCACTTCAATATTTTCTCTAGATGTGTCATAGCTTTTTCCCCAAGAAAAGGTATCTTATTTATGGCTACAGTCACCATTTCTCTGAATGTCTGAGTGTAAAAAGATCAACTCTTACAAATTCAGCTTCTTCTCTATTTGCAGTAGGTTGGCATTGCCTGTTGACACAGTATTTTTTAAAAAAATACTGAGCAACAGACCAGTCTTTGCACTCTCTTCTCTCAAGTTCAACAAGAAGTTCCTTAAATCTGCCTTGCTTCCAGCCACTAAAGCGATGTCATCAGCCTATATAAGGTTGTTGCTTCTCCCAGTAATTTTAATCCTAATTTCTATTTTTTTTAGTCCAGCATTTCTCATTATATATTTTGCATTAAAGAAGGTGGCAGTTCACCTTTCCCAATTGTGAACCATTTATTTCTCCAATATTCTGTTCTAATGGTTACATGCAGGTCATCACACAAATTGTTTGATAGTCAAATGTGACTTTTTTTTTAAGGGCTATCCACAGTCAACAAAGCAAAAATATATGTTTTTAGAATTCCCTTGCTTTTTCTATTATCACCAGATTTTGGCAAAGGGGTTTTAGATGTCTCTGACTTTTCTGAATGTAGCCTGTACATTTGGCGCTTCTTGTTCCATCTATTATTGAAGATTAGATTGCAAAATCTTGAGCATTATCTTACTAGCATGTGAGATAAATTATTAAAAACCACTAGCAAAATCACAGCTCCCCTTTTAAAGAGTTAAACACTGGATTATTTATATGTTTTAAAGGTTCTGATATCATTCCATGATTGACATTTTTACTAACCCTTATTTCTCATTCATATATGTACTGGCTGGGTTCATGTATCATAATGCTATTTATTGCTTAGCTTTGGCTTACTGTTGTGCAAGTCCAGCTATTGCCATTTGTAAACCATGCTTTATAGCTTAATACAATGTGTGACCACAGCGAATTATAGCTTATTAAACAAAAAGCATTAAAATGTGGTTTAAAACAATGTATAAACCCAACCACAGGCACACATGCATGTAAAACATTACATGTTAAGTTTTTGTTTTTCCAAATAAAGTTATATAAAAATGGAACTTCTTATTTCTCCTTTTGGAACAGGGAATGTTATACATTATAAGTCTGAAGAATCCAACATATGATTTCAATATTATAGGCAAGAATTGAATCCATTCTTTTGACTGATTAAGGATAAAACTGTGGGTAAATCTACATTTAGGTTGCCAATGTTGTATATGGAATGGTAGAGAAGGAACTGATCAAAATTGTGCCTGGATCACACTGAGGAAAAAACCTTGCTCTGTGAAAGCACACAGCAACTTTTGTTCTGTATGCTGTATTTTACACTGGACTGCATCTGCACTATATATATCTTGAATTGGGACATATATATATCTTGAATCCCAATTACTATTAGGTTTGTCACCAGGTTGTATAAACACAGTGTATAGTGTGTACCTATAGAGCAATGCAGCATGTTTTGCCCATAGGGGTGAACTTCATTTCCAAAGACAGCCCATAACTCCACCCAACCAGCCACTCCCAAAATCTGGAAGGAATTTCCAGTATAGCCTCTGACATTTCCCATAAGAATTGCTATTGGGAAGAGTCATATCATTGGAAGGATGTATATCACTTAAAATTCTTTTCTGACAACTCTTAGTTGGGCAGAATTTTATTTTAATTTATAAACATACAAAATACAGAATGGCATTAAATTCTGGGAAAAATAATGTAAAGCAGAATTACAAAGTCATAGATATAATTTACCCATTCAGAAAAATAGGCTGCAGTTTGCAATATAGATTTATAAGAGAGTTTTAAAACATCCTGTGGAACTAGCGATAGTAATTAGTGCATATCTGAGAGCCAGTTTGTTCTAGTGGTTGAGGTGCTGGGCTAGAAACCAGGAGACTATGAGTTCTAGTCCTGCCTTAGGCATGAAAGCTGGCTGGGTGACCTTGGGCCAGTCACTCTCTCTCAGCCTAACTCACCTCACAGGGTTGTTGTTGTGGGGAAAATAGGAGGAGGAAGGAATACATGGTATGTTCACCACCTTGAGTTATTTATAAAAATAATAAAGGTGGGATATTAAATAAATAAATATTATTTTATTTATGCAATATATTTTATGAAATGTAAAATTATGGTTCACTTATATTGGTAGAAGTCATGCTGGCTTTTGAATAACTTTCCAAGAAAATTAAAAAGATTCATCACATTACTGAAGCCATTACTTAACATTTTTGGAAATACGCTCATTCATGCTGTAGAAACCACAATCCCAGAGTTCACTGAGAATTCTATATTCATTAGAATTATGCTATTAGAAAATATGGCAATATGTTCATAAATCTCAAGCCTGCTCCCTGTGTAAGTTTTTAAGCCTTCCTGGCTGGATTCATACATTGTTTTAAACTATAATATGGTTGGTTTAACTTATTTAACAAACCATAGTTACTTAGCACAATTTTTAAAGCCAACCCCATCTAATAAAAACATATTTCACCATGACTTTTCAAGATTTTCTGCTTTGAGGATGTGTTTGGTTTTACATTGCTTTTTTGATTATTTCCATGTGCTACTTTTTTTATTGCTATTATTTTTAGGATGATTATTTTCTTTATGCTGTAATTGAGTTTTATTGAAGTCAACTTCATGTTATGTCCATATACAGCAACACCAAATACCAAGGATCTTACAACTGCCTCTCAGTCTTGCTCACTTGAACATATGTTGGCTGAAATGACTATCTTATGGGTTTGTACTCTTAGACCAGCCCAGATTAGGGCAGGTTGTCTGAATTCTCCATTTAGAATAGGATAGGCAGCCTGAGTGCCAAAATAATCTAAAACCAACTTGCTTAGAGGGCCAGTACTGGCCGCAATATATTCCTTTTCCTGAACATCAACTTTTTCCAATCCGGAATATAGCATGATGTGCAATGGACATGATGCACAGGCAAGTGTGGCATATGGGCAACTGATTGTCCTGGTTTCTTGCTCTATCTCTTCTTCCAGCCACTAGCAGAAGGAAATACTAATAGCAGTAGTGGCCAGCAGATCAGCACTGAAGGGTCTTCTCTGAGCAGCCAGCCAAGGTAGAATGCTGTCCAAAGTGCAGTGCCTTGGATGTAGGTGTTGGGTCTAGTTCTGCCCAGTGGCATGGCTGGTTCAGGAAATGTGGGAACTTCACAAAAATAGCTAAGTGCCAGGCCTGATGGATGCTACTTTGGGCTGTAAACTTGGGATGGGTGCACTAGTAACTGAACTCTGTACCAGGAAGCTTTATGCTGCAAGTGGAGGTGCTGGCTATGATCTGCCTACTGACAATTGACTGCATGTACTGAGAATGCTGGCTCTGTTGGCATCTTTGGTGGTCTCTGTCCATATTCACTGCTCAACCTGATGGAGCTATGATGCTGCACAACAGAGCTGTGCAAATCTATGTTGAGGCAACTTGGCAGCATCTATTCAATAAGTAATCCCATGCTGTGGCCACTTGGAGGGAAGGAATTGACAGAAGTACAGCAAAATGGCTGGATATACTGCAATGAAGTGGTTGCATGCACACTGCTTTGACTCATTTCTCACCTGTGCTTTCTCACATGGTGCAATTTCCACACTCAAAATGCCACTGCACTGGCTAACATGACCCATCAAATTCCCTCGACAAAGATTTTATTATTGTAGTCTTTTAAAAAAAATCAGAAATAATAGTAGTAACAGTAATAATGCCAGCACTTTAGAAATATTTATAATTCCCAATAAAAGAAATTGTTTGCCTGGTGTATGATATAAACACAATACAGGCCACAGCATGTGCATCTATTCCATTTTTAAATGCTGATGATGAGTGTAACTGAATTCTACAGCTATTATGATTTTTACAAAACTGTTTTATCTATTGTAAAGAACTCTAACAACTTGAAAAAGGCAAAATGATCCAAGCAGTCTATTTTCTTCTGACTTTTTTGGAAACAGCAGAGCGATAGGTAGAAATTGCAAAATGGGTGACAAATGTACCACATACTAGAGTATTTTCTACATTACAGCAGTAAAGAAAGTACATCACTATTTCTATTCAACCAGGTAGCCTTTTTAGTCTAAATCCATTTTAGTTTATATCCTGACACTTTCTGTGCTTCTGACACAAACACAACCTGAGATCTTTTGCTAAAAACTAAAGTACATGAAAACAGTGTATCAGAATCCCACCTACTAAAGAACTATTCATTAATTTTCATTCAGCTTACAACCAAAACAGACACTATCATCCATATCTTATTTCATTTATGATGAATGTTTCCTGTAGTCATCTCTTCTACACAGTAGAAGACTTGCTTCAAAACCTGCCTGCATACCTTCCTAGTTACTGGAAAACTGGAGACATAATTCATAATTTTTGTCCATGGCCTTACCATTAAATAAAATAAATGGAATAATACTGAAGAATAATTTTGTTTTAGTGGAGGCAAATATTATTTGTCTGGTTCAAAATGTGATAAACAGGTTCAACAGTGATTTCATGACATCCCTAACAGGAATTGGGAATTGAGCAATCAAAGAAATTACTCTGAACTGAGACATGCTAGTCTGCTCAACTGGAATGCATGCTTCTTCACAAAACTCTGCAATTTGCCTGAGCAACTGGAAAACATAGAATTAATTATGCAACAGAATTTTTTTCATATATTAAGTTGAACTAATCTGGAGAGCCTAACAAAAGGGTCATTTGATTTGATGGGAGCTAAGACAAAAAAAGAGACAAGGGAACTTGAGACTGAACATTACTTTTTAGTCTTACTTCGCACTGGAGGGTGAAAAGACTTCTTGAAGAGGTCACAGAAAGTTCAAAGACAAATGAAAGCCAGTTTTTAGGTACCATTCAAATCAATAAGGAGATTTATACTACACTTTCCCAAATGTCACCCTCTGGATGCGTAAGAATACCTAGCTAATTGGTGGCACTCTGGCTAGGAATTCCAGGAATTATAATTCCAACATATACACGTGGGTGTCATGTTGGGGAAGACTGTTCTAGAGTTTTAGTAATTTCTAATAAAGCATATGAAAAGGCTAGTATCCTACTCATGATAGATGAGAGATATTTGATCTCTTTATTTGGGAGAATGTTGTTTTGGTCTCATCACCCAGGATCAGGATTTTTATGTTAATTGATATCACTTCTCTAAACATGTGATGATTTGAGAGAGAATCATGTTTTAGTATTAATGAAAGAAATGCTGACAGTAGATGAACTGGTAAATATCTGAATGGTATGTTGTACGTCAGCAAGGCATTCTCACTCTCAGTTGTTGAGCAACAGCAAAAAGAAAAAATATCCTCCCACTGTCAGTTTTCTTTATTGAAACAGTAATAGATTTTTGTAGTAGAAGAACCAACAGATCAATTCTGTGGTGAGAAATGATTTCTGGCTAAGTATGTAAGAGCCTGGAAGAAGAAAAAAGAGGGAGAAAAAAACCTAAACATGGGGGGGGCTTTTTTTTTTTTTTAACCCTCCCCATATTTACTCCCAAGTAAAACTGATAGATAATTCACTAGCTATGTTCCAGGACTATCTCTGTGTTCAATTCAACATGCGAAGCAACACACAAAAAGCCATAATCATCCCCTTCTTCTATTCACACCAGTGATATAAGCAAAGTCTCCATGCTTACAGTATGATTATCTGGAACACAGAGCCTTGCTCTACATGCAATCATTTCTACATGATCAGCAACCCTGACAAAGGTATATGTACTTAAAGACTCCCTATTGCAAACAGTCATGCTATGCTCCTGAAGACTATCACTTAAGTCACAAGCATAACAAGAAGAGGGGAGTAGCTCCTCACATGCAGAAATCTACATGTAAACGGAATGCCTCAGAAGCCAGATGTCTCTCCCTTTTTTCATCCTTACACATGTAGTGTGATTAACTGTACAGCCCATCATAGCACAACAGTAAATAACATACATTCTAGCTTGGAATCATGCCCCTCACAGTTCTGTCCTTCTGGTCCTAAGTCTAACAGTGATGTGTATTTCTTTTGAAGGCAAATAAAAAACCAAGATTCCCCCCACCATATGTATACACATACCCTTCCATACACACACACACACAAAATATTTGGCTGCAATGGCCTTGGTGATATTAACAGTGCACGCTAGCTAGCTAGTGCAGAACAGATTTTACACAGGACTCAACGGAGTGGTGTAATATAAAGGAAATGCTTTCAGACAAAGGCACATGATAAATCCTAAGCATATAAACAATATATGAACAATATTTCCTTCCTCTAATAACAAGAATCAATGTTTACTGCAATACACCAAGTAAGACCACTATGTCAGACATTGTGCTGTGTCAGGCTTAGGTTTACAGTGCATACAATTCCAGAACCAGTAATTACATCAACTAAATATTTTCCCCATGATTTTTTTTTTAAAAAGGTTAAAAGTTGGAGAAATCTAGTATCTTTACAGAATGCTAAGACCCAAGTAAAATTAATCCTTCCCTGTACCTCTCTCCTCATGGGATAATAAAAGATGCAAATCCAACATCTGCTGATGTACCCTTTGGGAAATTTTAATTAAACCTTTATGAGTGTCTACTGTATAAGGATCTTCCATTTCCCTACTCCAGCTGTATCATTTATTTATTTATTCATTCAGATTTCCCCTAAACAGATTCTGGGATATACCGAGAGCTCGCTGACAATTATTTCTACTAGGGGATGTTTTTAACCTGATAGATTTGTCTAGGCATATTACAAAGGCTGCTATAAAGGGCACGCTCACTGGATTATTGTTATAAAACCATGTATTGCATTATTTGAATGTAGTATGTCAGCACACAGCCTTTTGTGGAAATTCCAAGCAGTGGCTGAGGCATGGGTGGGATATGCAGTAACTCGTAAAATGATATAAAGGGGTTTGTCTTAATTTAAATATGTACTTAACCCTCACACATGCCTGCTTTAGCCATCAGAAAAATTTACTGGAAACTAAAGAACTGCAACAGAGTAGCATTGAATACATGCAAGCTTCTGCTTTTTAGCCCTCCATCTGGAGCATACGATGAGCCCCCATCTTTCTTTTAATTTGGGAGCAGCAGGTGGCATAGTTCATCCTGGCAATTCCCAGCTACAAGACAGGAGGAGGGCTAAAGGTAAGATACCAGAGCCCTTTGGCAGGACAACAGCAAGACCTTCCATTCTTCTCTGCTGCAGATCACAAATTCATATGTGTGTTTGTGGGGGTGTCCTCTTCCACAGAACCCTGAATGGCTAGGCTCACACAGAATGGATAGTTTCCACGCTGGAAGACATTTTAAGCTACTGGTCAGCTGAAGTGTCAAGAGAATTTTGGCTACCTAGTACCTAAAACAGAGAGGCAGTTTGGTCTAAGTGGTTAAGGCACCAGGCTAGAAACTGGGAGGCCATGAGTTCTAGTCCCATCTTAGGCACCAAGCCAGCTGAGTGGCCTTAGGCTAATCATTCTCTCTCAGCCCTAGGAAGGAGGCAATGGCAAACCACTTCCAAATCTTGCCAAGAAAACTGCAGGACTAGCCCAGGCAATCACAGGAGTCAACAATGACTTGAAGACACCAGAAGAAAAAAGTGCCTAAAAAAGCAGGCAGAGAAGCTATGGAAGTAATAACAACATCTGCAACTAAGGACCAGGTAGTTGCTAACAAAACTTAGGAACTTTTGTTGGATGCTAACAAAACTTAGGAACAATTCACTATTGTAAAGAACAAGATTGTCTTAATATCAACTCGCCACTGTAACCACTTCTAACAAAGTGAGTGTGTTTATTATTATGCTGTAGAATGCTTTACAGCAAATTTCTAAACATCAGATTGACTGATACCAAGCACCCCAATCTTGAATTCCATAACAGAAGGAAAGAAGGCTATAATTATAGCAGATAAAATACATTTTAAAAGCCTCTTCCCAAGACAGCTGCACTATGTATGAAATCTAGATGAAGGAATTTCATTTTCAAGAGTTTAGAAAACTGGTGGCAGAAATAGAAGTATAAAGGAAGACTATTCTGGGCTTTCTCTGAAAACATTAAAGTGGTTAGGAACAAGACTCTCTGCTCTGTCACTGAAAGTTACTTCCACATATTAACCACACCAGGGGACTTGGAAAAAGTAAAGGCAATGAAATAGGGTGGAAGTGGCCACAGCTCTCCTGTTTACTTCTGAACTTAGGAAGTTTTCTCAGTTAAAAAGGCAACAGTTCAGTTCTAAATGTGTCACTGATAAATAAAACCCCCTGAGTTGGGTGGGATTTCCTCCCAAATACATTTAGCATCCATTGTACCTTGCACTGAGATGCAGAACAGACTGTATGTTCAAAATGTGAGTGCTGACTCTGAAGTGTAACTACTCCTTAATTATTTAGAATCCAACTCCAAAACAATATCCCTCAAAACAACATAGCAAGTCTGTTGCACAGTTGAGAAGCATGAGTTCAGAGCAGTGTTTCTCAAGCTCAACAACTTTAAAATGGCTGGGGGAATTCTAGGTGTTGAAGTCCACACATCTTAAACTTGCTGAGCTTGAGAAACACTGGTTTAGAGTAAATTAAAAACTTTCCCACCAAGTTATTTATGGAGCACAAGCAACGTTCTTAATGGAAGAGTCAAACCGTTGTTGTTTTACATGATAGAATCAATAGAATGCAAGGAAACAAACACAGTTCCAATTCTCTTACACTATAAGGCAGATGCAGAGGACAGTAGGGATGGCTCAGAGTGCGAAGTTGCTTAATTTCCATTGGGCGCTACTTGGCATGTGTTGGTACAGAAAACCTTGTATTTGGAAGAGCTTCATATTCACAGCCATATCACCACATGCTTCATAAGGCAAGCTCTTTTACTGCATTGCCTCCCATGAATTTATGCATTACTGAAATATTTACAGATTATTTATGCAGGATCAATCACTGTGTTAAACGGCCACATCTCAAGCTAGTTTTCTGAAATCTTAACACATTTCATACATAGCACAGATTACAATCTAATAAACAACAGTGAAGTTTGCTCCCTATTTCTGATCATCTCTAAAAAAAAACACATCAGAGTGACATTCATTGTTAGCCTAAGCCTTCAGAACAAGCCCATAGGGAACGAGGAACTGGGTAAATGGCAATTTCTGCCCTTTCCATTTAATTTCATGATCCAAATGACTGCATTTATGAATAAATAAATCATATTTCTTCAACCTGCTAGCAGCAGACCCGCATGCCATAAGAAGGATACTTATTATGATCAACTTCATAAATAGTGACTCAGGTAGCTGCTGTTAAAAAAAAAAAGACAAGCATTCCCTATAGGTTTACAATTTGGTTTGGGAAAAAAAAAAAAAGGATAGAGGAAATAAGACCATAGTCTATCACAGATATTTTACTTTTTAAGGACATCATCATTTGTCTTTGTCTTCCTTTCCCCAAAAAAGCCTTGCTATTTTCATCCATGAAAGCTAACTTTTCGGGAACCCAGAAGAAACTAAACAAACTGCATTAAATCAGTATGTTGTTATTGACACTGATGGTTGAATATTTATTTTATATATAGATTGCCTTAAAATGGAGCACTCAGAACCCTTACCTGTACATGTTAATAACTAGGTCAAGCAATTTTGATATGGTTTAGATTTAATAACTAAGGATTTAATTAGTTTAATATTAATACATGTATCTTATTTTTTTAGTTATTTTCTTATTTTATCTTTCATTTATTTTAATCACTATAATGTATGCAAGTTTTTTTTACTGTACATAAGTAGTGTATTTTGTTGTTCCAGTGTTGCTTGTTTGTCATATTTAACTTTTTTTTTTTTTTTTAAAGAACTGGTTTAAACTTACTTTCTGGCAGGATGTGTAGAGAGAGTTGGAGGTCAGATACAAATTCATCTTCTGATGAGAGAAACATGGTTTTCTACCATTCTTTTGTGAATGTTTCCTCCAGAAAAAAGGCTTAGTTCATACACTGCACTAAACCATAATGTGGCTTGTTTGGACTTGACTTGCAAACCTGCCTGTGATTAATTCATGATTAGGCACCTCTAGATTACAGTAGTGTGGTATGTGAACCAGGCTTATGATTCACATCAAATCATAATGTATTTTGATTTGGGGCTTAGCATGATATGCAAACCAGCCCAAGGTGGAGGTGGAAGACTTCATTTAAAGCTACAGTGGATAGATCTGGATATGTGGGTAGAAGGGAAAAACTAGGGGAAAAAATGGCAGTAACATTCCAAATTATCTGAAGTTTGCACTTCAGAGCACCCCATTGAAAATAAAGTATTTATAGTAGATAGGGAACATAGCAGGCACTGAACATTCAATATTCTACATCTTCAGATCTGTGGTTATACCCTGCTTTGGATCCTTTTTTCTTGACAGTGACAGGTGACCGGGAATGTCCCTGTCAATTAAAAAAAAATCCCAGCATCAGTCTAAACGATGATGATAAAATAGTGGCAAGCATTAGGGTCAAGCTGTCATTTGCAGATTTCCAAATGTGTCTCCTTCCATATCAGCAGAAGACAGTATTACAGCCCTGTTACGGAGTTCACTCACCATCAAATCTTTGTGACTGACGTGAAAAAGCTTTACATCTATAGAAATTTTCAGCCACTAGTTCTCTTCTCCTGTCATTTTTGCATTTATGGATATGCTATTCCTGTTCTGAAAAGAATAAAAATGGAGCATAGCCCAAACCTATGGATTTAAAATATGGCAGCTGGACCACTAGCTATTAAGGGCAATAGCTACAAGGGGATTGCAATGACATCAAGACAAGACTGCCTAATGTTTATTACATCCAAGTATACTAAGGTTAGACACAACACAGTGTTTAAAGATATTGGAGAAAAACATGAACTATCCTAAATAGTACCACAACTGTAGAGCTTAGAATAGTTGTTAGCAGTATTTCATATTAATCAATAAAGTAACTGTTTAAGATACGAGAAGCTTTAGGCAACACTCCCAAAGGCACAAGCTAATATGGGTTCAATAATGAATTTAAAGATGACAGAGAAAGCACTGCTAAGATTTGTTGCATGATCTGCCAAATTAACTTTATCTTTCTTTCTTGCTGGCTGTTGAGAACACCGAGCACAAACAAGAAGTTCATATGTTCAAAAATATTTGAAGATAAGTGACAAATAGAGATGAGTGAGAAATTCTTTTTTTCTTAAAGGTATGTTTACCCAACTTTATTTCCTAAACCAATAAACAGACCAAACCAGGGCTACAACTAGTGGGGGACAAGCAGGGCATCTGCCCTAGGCACCACGCTGGGGGGGCGCCAAAATGAAGAAACAGTATTTGTATGCTGAATGTTTTATTATTTTAATGTATAATAGAATAAAACTTGCTAACACCTTCCTCACCAACCCATGAGGGGGGGGCACGGAATCCATGTTTGGCCCGGGTGACACAAACCCTAGTTGTGGGCCTGGACCAAACAAGAATTATCCTTAGATATTTACTCCCCCACCTGATTCCAAATATTACAATGTTGTTTCCCAAAGGGAACAAAGCATGCAAAAATATATTAAGAGAAACATATGCATTTTCCTGAATCCTTTTCTTAAAGCCACAAAATGTTGTGGAGCAGAGAAAGAATTAGCTTAGATTTTAAAAAGGTAGAAACTTAATGAACCAAAGCATTCCATCCCTAGTAACAACAGCATATTCTAGTTTATTAGGGCAAAATTCATTTGTCTGAACATAACTAAAATTTCTTTCATTGCACCTCTCTACAGGGAGAAAACCCACACAAGCTGCACTGAAACAGATAGATGCAGCTATCATTCATTTTCTACTCTGCAGCACTTATATGCACTGGCCAGCTGTTATAAGTTTATGCTTTATGAGTTTTTATTAAGCCTACACACTGAAACTGATGTATGTTCATTGTTATCCTCCTGCAGGGAAGTACAAGATTCCTACAGAGACATTCCATTCTCACTCTGTGTCTTTTAAGCCTCTTTTTCAAAGCTTGCTACTCTTTCAAGCAAACTCACCATAATTTACTTGTTAATTTAAAAAACATAGTTAAAATGAATATAGTTATTTATCACTGCCCATCTCCCCCAAAAGTGGGACTCTGGGTGGTTTCCACACATGCCCTCTCAGGAATCACTCTCAAAATTTATCAAAATGTCATAAATTTTAATCATGTACTTTTTGAATTATCACAGTCAGCAGTGGTAGATACGGATTAATCAGCAGATTAGATGCAGTTAAATCAGTAGCATAATTAAAATAAGATTTCTTTAGGAATACAAAATGTAGTTTATGTTCTAGATTCTGTAGTTTTTCTTCTTCTAACAGTCCATGTCAAGATGCACTGAAGTAGAATGCTTATCCCACCCTGTCTCTACAAATTAGCAAGACTGATCATTAATTTGGGAAGGGTAAAAACACACCCATCTGCTCAGAGACATTTTCACATTCAGGCATGTATTTTGATAGATAGCGACAGACAAAAGAAAGAGAAACTGATACAAGCCCATATCCTTCAGCTTCATTATGAAGATTTTTCAGGGACTGGAAACACTGACTTCTAATAATTCTGCAAAACTATCTTACAAAGCTACAAAAGGGAAATCTGGGAAGCAAAATTGATAGTACAGCTCTGAACAAGCTCTAAGTTTAAACTATTTGTATACCAGTTCACAAAATCAGTAGTGAATACAGCCAAAAATTTGGAGTTAAGGGAGTATGGAGCAGATAGTTTAGTGGCTAAGAAAATGAAATATAAGCTGTGAATGACACAGATCTAAACCACCCTAAATAATGAACAAAACTATTGTTCACTTTCTAAGTATTTATGAAGTAACATGTGAATGACCTTAAGAACTAAGGAAAAGCCTTTCAAATGCTAATGAGAATTATTGTTAATGATATTCTACTTTATTCAGTGATACAGTACCAAAGAATTCTATACATTAGCTACATTAGCTTCGAGTGGGGAAATCTGATAATACTGGACCAACTAAATTGTTACAACATAGTGAGCAAGCTTCAAATTCTCCAAAAATCTTATCTGGGCTAGGTCCTGCACACAATGATATTTTTCACTATAATACCATCAGCCACATTGTCTGGAACTGCCTGGAATGACAGCATGAGAGTTCAAATCATCTGGAGGGCACCAGGGTGCCCACCTCAGGTTAAATATGATCTCCCCAGCACATTACACCTGTACTTCAGGCCCTGCATTAGTTGTCAACAGGTTTCCAGATGTAGTTCAAAGTATTGGTTTTAACCAATCAAGTTTTTTAAAGTCTTAACGCCCAGATATCTGTAGAATCACTCACTGACCTGTCCATTCTTTTCCGGGAAAGGATTCTGGTTATACCCCCACTTTTATGAGGTAAAGGAATGGAGGTCAAAAGGCTTTGTTTTCCAGTCACTGCTCCAGCTTTTTGGAACAGCTCTCCTTCCCCTCCCCTGGAATTAAGGCTTGCACCAGCTATCTTAACATTCTAGGGGCAACTTAAGATGGAACTCTTCCATAAAGCATTTGGTGATGTACAGGACCACAGAGATGACCCTGGAGAAGGAAGGTGGTAGCAGTTAGCAAACATGAATTAAGAGGGAGGAAAGGGAAAATGCTGTCAGGCTTCCAAGATTCTGTTACTATAGCTATAACTACATCAGTAAAATAGAATTCCAGTATTTCTTGTGGAGTATGTTTCTTGACCTGCCTCAAAGACTGACATCAATCTTGAAAGCCTGACAGTATTTTTTTTTTCTTCGCTCTCTCTTATACCAAAGAGAGTCAAAGCAGGTTCAATTTAAGTTTTTTTCTAATGTCCTCTTCCCAGGCTTAATTCATGTTTTGCTAACTGTTGCTCCATTTCTTCTCCAAGGTCATCTGTGTGGTTCTCCACAGGTGACTAGTTAAGTGTCACAATTTTAAATTTCAATTTAAGGGTTGTATTCCATTTTTATCTTGTATTTTGGCTATGTTATTTTTCTATTATTGTTATTATTTTGTTTATAATACTGATTTTAATAATGCCAATTGTGGACATTTTAATTGATTGCATGTTTTTATGGGACACCTGTAAACTGTTGTGCCTTGATAGATTTGGCAGTGCACAAACAGAATAAATAAGTAAAATGTTAAGCAGAATAAGTATTACATAAGTGTATTTGGGCAAGTAGCCACTGCACTAAGGCACAGAAAAGTATTTTGAGCAAAGGTTTTGGGATAATGAAACAATTAGGCACTTACTGAAATTCTGATGCATAAGCTTCACTGAATTCAACAGCATTTGTTGAATTGATATCCCCAGAACTGTGCTATCAGGTGCAAACTGAATGATTGTAAAAGATAGAATGCCAGCAGATTTGGTAAGATGCCCACATGATTTCAATGAATTACAGCATAGGCAGGAGAAATAAATAAAATAGGAGGTAGTAAATAAAACCATGGGTTGAATACCAAGATAAAATTATGATTTCAAGAAATACTGCTGGAAACTATGGGGAGCAAAACACACAGGAAAAAGATAGTAGTTGGCTCCACATATCACACTAAGCCTTTGCCTTTTTAAACCATGGTTTGTTGAAAAAGCCACAGTGACTGGTTTTACATCTAATGCCAAGCTGTAAATTTTGATTTAAAACCACAATAGAGCACACATATATTAACACCAAATCCAAATAAACTGCATAAAAGGTTAGCATGTATGTAAATCTAATCATAATGAAAAATCTTTCTACTTCAGAAATATAAATCACAACTGAGGCTGGTCCAGATTTAGAAATCCAGCTTCTCCAAAAGGAAAGAAAGGCGCACATCAATATCTATGTTTGTGCTGTTGCATGTGAGAGAAGATGAAAAGTGAAGAAGCATCACATTATAATTCCCAAGTAATGGAAATTCAAATGTCAATCACCCTTTGTGCCCAAACATGATATATATGTAATTTGGTTGTTTTAGTTTTTTTTTTACTTTTTTATAATTTTAAATTTAAATATTACTTTTACATATAAATTTAATAATTGTAATTATGAATAAAACCTTAAACATCCACCCCACCCCAAGGACCAATATTTTGCTTAATCATTCCTCTTTCCAGAAATGTAATAATTGTTGTGAACGTGTACATCCCTTCCCCTTTAATAAGACGAATTCTACAAATTTGTTCCATCTCTCTGCAAAATTGTTTTGGCTCTGCAACCCCCTTCTAACTTTAATATTACACATTAACTTGCCATTGATTGCAATATCCCACACTTCTTTATTTTGTTGTTTATTCGTTCAGTCGCTTCCGACTCTTCATGACTTCATGGACCAGCCCACGCCAGAGCTTCCTGTCGGTTGTCAACACCCCCAGCTCCCCCAGGGACAAATCCGTCACCTCTAGAATATCATCCATCCACCTTGCCCTTGGTCGGCCCCTCTTCCTTTTGCCCTCCACTCTCCCTAGCATCAGCATCTTCTCCAGGGTGTCCTGTCTTCTCATTATGTGGCCAAAGAATCTCAGTTTTGCCTTTAATATCATTCCCTCAAGTGAGCAGTCTGGCTTTATTTCCTGGAGGATGGACTGGTTTGATCTTCTTGCAGTCCAAGGCACTCTCAGAATTTTCCTCCAACACCACAGTTCAAAAGCATCGATCTTCCTTCTTTCAGCCTTCCTTATGGTCCAGCTCTCGCAGCCATGTGTGACCACGGGGAACACCATTGCTGTAACTATGTGGACCTTTGTTGTCAGCATGATGTCTCTGCTCACCTTGTACCTTCCATTTTCTAGCTATCATTAGTCTTGCTGCCATCAATAGATTTGTAATTAAATCTTTAGTAGCTTGAGTGCATCTAACCTTGTCATACATTGATAACAATGCAATATCCAGATATATTTCCAAATTTATCCCAGTTATCTCATTTATCTCTTTAAATACCAATTATTTCTGTACCTGTTTACAACTTGACCACATGTGGAGGTAAGTGCCAGACTCCTGGCATCCCCTCCAACATAGTACTGAATATTTCTTATCTATTTGATTTACTCTTACAGGTTATTTTAGTTCTAATACAATTTTTAGATGTACTTACAACTAATATTACAGAAAAATTAAAGCAAAATACTCATGAAAAGTGCTGTTTCTGATTTACTGAATATCTGATTTAATCAGTTCAGAAAATCCTTGACAGATCTGGATGAACAGGTGATGTAAGAATGAAAACAGTTTCTATTTAATATTTAAAGAGAATATAAATACTGCATTATAGCTCTTGGTCTTTTGTGCTATGTAGATAAAAATTTAGTTCTTCAAATTAATCGATGAACAAGCTAATCCCTTGCCATTTTACTCTAAAATGTGTTCATGTCTCAAAAGTGCACAACAAATGTTTCCAAAGAGTGAAATTCTACTTATATTTGGAACCAGAGATAAACACACAGAATCAATATAACGAAGTTTTTCTTAAAAACAAGCAATCAAAAGTCCCATATCATAAACCATATAACTGTTTCTGACTCACTCTGGAAGCACAGTGAGACTATAGAGTGCAACAGCTATCGCTATTACTATAATGTATTTCATGAACACCAGTTTCCCTAAATGCATCCTTTCAAAGTTAAATATAACCTGTCAGAATAAGCTGATATATCAATGGCTCTTTAAATATAGAGTTATATTTCTGAGAAGTTGAGAGACAGAATCATTTCAGTTGATTAATTTAAGAGCTAAGACAGTTATATTAAAATTTCAGCAGGATTCGTGCCTCTTGCTAAGTCACAAAGCACTCTGGCACAGCATGAGACATAGTGTAACTTTAACCATGGACAAATGCACACCAGATAACAAAACAAACTACCAATGGTCAAGATTTATTCGACTTGGGCCAGCTGGGTCATCAAAGTCTGTTCATTAAAAAAAAAGTTTGCTAGCCCAAATCAGGTTCACAGCTTCTGCACACAGGATAGATGGTGAATGTTGAGTTTCACTTCAAGTCTCTAATTTCACTCTCTACACACCCAATCGGGATTAATTTAAAACAGGCATGGACTAGGATCATACACAGAAGTAAATCCTAATTCTTGCTTTAGTTTAGGCTTAGTGTGAGGAGAGCTGCAATATCTGGGCTGCAAAAATCCAAGAGACCACTAAATGGCAGCAAAGTATCTATCTTTTTTTCATTCGGATTTTTGCAGCTCAGATCCCTGCCTATGGCTAATGCAACAAACCACAGCTTTGTACACGTGAGTCCAGCTTCAAGTGCAATACTCGGTGCATTGGGCCACAATCCAAGTCCCTGTAGTTTACTATTTAGTTCAAACGAATTAAGTACACTTAACTCTTGAACTGGATTCAGTCCGCTGACGCTAATACCCCAGCCCGACAAACCCTTATGGAGTTTAACTTCCAGTTGCATTGCTCGGGAGCTCAGTCCTAACCTTTTACACCCCCGTACTGGGCGTGTACCTGGCTGATCTTGTCTGGATTAGGAAGAAGGTGAGGGTAAAGCACTTCCGTACTGTTACCTTGCTAAGAAAACTCACTAGGAATCGAGCTGGTCTTTATCTTCCTTAATAAGTATCAGGACTTTAAGCTGCCGCATTTGCCAACAGTAGTAGCTCCATCTGGACTCCGAAGGAGCCCACGGTACCATTCAAGACCAGCTGACTGATCTCCCGAGCGTCGCGCGCCGACGGCACCAACCTCTTGGCAATACCGTTGACCCCCCGCTTTCCGCCCGCCCGCATTACTCCACAGGCTGAAAGCCCTGGCGTTGCCCCTCATTAGGGCCCATTCATATTTTGGTCACGTGCCCCCTTTCCCCAATGGGCTCTTCTCCCCAGAAGGACTAGCGGCTCGGAGCTGGAGTTTGGCCAGCGTGCAAGCAGAGGGGGGCAGCGCTGGCGGCGCCTAGCTAAGGAAGAGGAGTTGGTCTTCCCTGCCGCCGCGCAAAGGCTCCTCTGACGGCTCGGCTTCTTGCCCCTTCCATCCCTCCCAAGTGCAGTCAAAGCTCACGCCAAGCGGCATCTGAGGCTGCTTCTGCCCCGGCCGGCCCCTCTGGCTCTACTCACCGCCATCCAGCTTGACGACCTGGGGCAAGCGGTAAGTGCTAACCAGAAGGTCCAAGGGGATGGACACGGAGCTCCATTTCACATCCTTCAGACTGAAGCCCGGCGAGGGGGCCGCATCCATCTTCCCGCCTTCTTTCGGTCGGAAGAGTCGAGCAGCGGCGAAGTCTTGGGGAGAGCTGCAGGCTCCCGAGCGGAGCGCGCTTCCCTCAGCCTCTAGTGTTGCCGCTGCCGCCTCCCCAGGCCATGCTGGGCTTGGCTCAAAGGCAAGGTGACTTGCCACCGACCGCTCCTGCTCCGCCAGCGGCGGCGTGGGTTGCAAAGGAGGCTGCTGTCGCTCCCGCTGACTCTTTCGCTGATAGCTCCAGTTGACCCAGTAAACGCCATCCCAGCACAGCAGACTGACTAATCAACAAGGTGCGAGAGACGCCTGCGCAGTTCGCGCTCCTCCTCTTCTCCACTCCCAGGGAAAGTGAAGTCCCGGCGCTCCCTCCTTCTCTGATCAACGCGGCCGGGGGGGGGGTAGGTGGGGGAGGACAAGCTCTTGGCATATTGGCAGCCCGCCGCCAATTCTGGCCCTCTCGCTCCCTCTCCCGGCCGCTGAAAAGGCATGCAATTCCGCTACCCGAGTTCAGGCTGGAATCGGTAAAAGGTCTTTTGTCTAAAAGTGTGCTTAGTTGCAAGCTCCTGCGCTTTTGCTTGGAGGAAAGGAGCAGAAAACACTGGGATTTAACTTCAGAATAAATATGAGGCTTATGCTGTTCATAACTGGGAAGCCTGACCAATATTTTTCTGGTTGCTGTGTTCGTTACGCTGCAGGCTTACTTGGCAGTTAAATCCCATTGAACTCCTTGAAGCTATATACATACAATACACTAAACCATGGTTAACATAGTTTACTAAATTAAGCCAGCTGTGGCTGAGTTGCACAAAATGTACTTGCAGGTACCTGCACAACCTGCTTGTAACCCTGACCTGAGTTTGCTGTTATGTTATAAGGCAAACCATCAAAGACAGTCTTTGACTATGGTGTTCTTCCAAAAGGATTTAAAATACGTAAAGATGTGAAATGGGACACTATTACAGTACAGTAATTAGGGAAGTTGCTGGCACACTGCTTTTTAAAATATATTATGTGAACTACTGGCAGATATGAACCATGGGAGCACAGCTGATCCAAAACACATGCAGTCCTTATGTAGCCTAGCTCCTTGCTGAGAGGGTGTAGTGGTTATGGTGTTGGATCAGCACCAGGGAAACCCAGGTTCAGATCTACCTTCAGCCATAGAAATTGGCTGTGTGACTTTAGATCAGTCATTCTCAGCTCATCCTACTTGATAGGATTGCTGGAGGTGTGGTGTGGTTGGGGAAACTGGAGACAAGAACACATACATACATCACCTTGAGCCCAGAGACAGGATATGAGTCACATGCAGTATGCTGGTCTATGACCATAATAAAGATATGATTTCATTAAGTCACATATACCTGTGCATTTTGTTGTTGGGCTCAGCCCCAGTGGCTATGATCCTTCTGCCAGAGAGTTGTGGCAACAGCAAGGAGGAGGGCTTGGCTCCAGCCCTCACAACGAGTGTTTCTGCATTCTGACCAGAGCCCAGCCCTGCTGCCACCCAGCCTTACCATCCATACCTGCCCCACTCCAGTCTCTGAAGGGCAGGCATGACATGCTGCATCAGTATTGGGGCAAGGTGAAACTGTGTAGAACGACAGCTGGTATAAGCAGAGAGGATTAAATCTCTCTCCCATCTCACAAGGGAAGTCCCAATAAAAGCATATTTTGTGTATTGAAAAAAAGTGGGAGAAAAGTAGCTTTCATCTGGTAGGTGAGCTAAGCTACACATGAATGTTAAAAACATAGCTGAAAAAGAAATCGTCTTAGGTGTTCCTCATAAAAAAAAAAGCTTGCTATTCCATAATCTTGCAAAGTTTAAGAAGCAGTGTGCTAACCTACTTCCTCCTTCAGTTCCTTTTTAAATATAATTTTAATTAAAAAAATTTTAAAAGATAAAAACTAACAGAAACTAATATAGAATGAGAGAAAAAAAGAAAAAGAAAAAAAGTCAAAGCCAAAAGTGCAGAAAAAAGAAAATAAAGAAAATATAAAGAAGTAGCTTCCAATTTTCATTACAGTAGTCATAAGTACAAGTATAAATTTACCTCTTAGTCTATGGTTACAGCATAACTCACTTTTTTCTATAATCTATCTTTTATAATCATCAAAACAATAAATCATAAGTTCATTTTTTCTTTGTTTCATGCAAAAAGTCTTTAAGGGGTTTCCAGTCAGCAATAAACATAGGTAATGTCTTTTTTCAAATCAAAGAAGTCAATTTGGCCATCTCAGCAAATTCCATAATCTTCACCATCCATTCCACCATTGAGGGTAATGTTGAATCTTTCCACCTTTGTGCATATAATAAACTTGCTGCCTTACTTCCTCCTTCAATTCCATCCTTCTCTTATCCTTGACTATTTGAGCTGATCTACTTGCAAGTTCAGCTGCCATGACAGCAGTGGGCTTTACCACCTGTTGAAGAACAGTCCCCTCAAGTCTAAGGAAAAAAGGTGCTTAATTATATAGAAATCATTTATTAAGCCAGGTGGACCAAGTTAAATGCTTATTGCTAGATAGGGAAGCTTTCTAGACTTTTCAACTAGATACTGTGTAACCCAATTACAATTATTTAAATAAAAACTATTCCATTTTTGCAAATGTAATAAAATAAAGGCAGTAAATGTTATCAGAGGAATGAAAGAAAACAAAGATCATTCAACCTGGTACAAATAATTGTGTTAGAACAATATACCTTTGAATTAGGTCAGCACTATAGGTTTGTTAAAAACTAAGTAGGTAAGTACCATGTGGAGCCTTCAAGAAAACATATTACAATCCTGAGCAATCTCTTCAGGGGTAGTAGCTTTACAAGACATGCAAATTAAAATAAAATTTCCCTTGAGAATACATATCCATGTTTATTTAGAAAGCTCATTATTTGGTGGTTTCAGTTCTGATTACTACATGTGCTATGTTTACAGTAGTGTTCTATTACAAATATCAAGTACATTTTCAGTGTAATAATGAGGATTACGAAGTTCAAAAGCTAAGGTTACTATTTCTGGATTCCAAAAATCCAGCTAATCACAGGATTGCAGAGACATAGGAAAAACTAATACTTAGCTGTTAAAATGGACATCTAGATTTTTGCAACCAAGATACAGCAGCCCAGATTTGAATGTAAAAGAGGTTTTAGAGCATGTGAATGCAGCACCTGTCTGCATTTTCGTAAACCAAATGTGTTTTTACCTCAGAATCACATAGCAGTGGTGGAGGGCAGCCATGTGATCTAGAAAAAGACACAGCTGCTTTCAGAAGTTGCAGACAGGTGTTACATTCATGCCTCTGTACTTTTGCTCTCAGCTCCAAAGCATAGTAGAGTCCATATTATATGCCATTGAAGATATGTATTATAGAACATTTTCTTGTAATTGAAGAAGGAACTGATTCTCTGCAGATGGGAAAATTCATATGTATAACTCAGGGACACCCTTGGTCAAAACTTTTGCTTTAGAGGAGTGCGTGTAATGCTTCAATTAAACAAAGAGATATATAGAGCCCTAGAATTTTAGCATTTGTTGTAATTGTGGCAGATGGTCATACCTTAAAATAGATGTACTTATTTTATTTGTTCAGCGGTTTGGTGTTTTGCACTTCGTTTTTTGCATTCAGTCGAAGGCAGAACAGCAAACACTGCTGTTCCTTACTCAGGTCGAGATCTGTTATACTGCAAAAGCTAGCCAGATCAGAGACCAAGTACAGATCATTCCAAGGAGACCCTTTGCCCAGCTGGTATTTTAGCTGTGGCCTTACCTAGAACAGGATGCTCTGAAGATGGTTATACATACCTTTGTCATCTCATGCCTGGATTACTGCAATTTACGCTGTGGGGGGTTGCCCTTGAAGATCACTCAGAAACTTCAGCTAATGCAAAATGCAGCAGCCTGTGTGCTTACTGTGCAATATAGTATTGTCACATAAGATCACAGTTATGGGAGCTGTGCTAGTTATTGTTCTGTTTCCAAGTAGAATTCAATATGCTGGTTATTGTCTACAAAGTCCTGTATGGCTATAGGCCCCAGGTCTCTTAGAGATGAGCTATCTGCCCAACTGACCCTGATGAATAGGGAGTCCCTGCCTGAAGGTCCTTCTTATCAAAAGGTAAGACTGGAGGGGGCATGCAGGGAGGTGTTGTCAGTAGCTGCTTCCCTTATTCTTACCCTGAAGCTAAATGACCCCCCCCACCACCACCACCACCACCACCACCACCACCATAGCCTTCCAAAGAATAGTTACAACTTTGGAGACTAAGTAGGCCATCATTATTTAGTATTTCTTTATGGTTTTATTGTTTTTAACCCATTGTTCCCTGTATTGTTTCAATTTGATACACAGCCAAGAACCTCCGGAGTGACACAATTCATACATCTTATAGAATAATTAATGTAAAAATATAATAAAATGTTATTTTGGCATATGGGACAAAAACCCATAAATATATATTCTCTCTTTCTATACTTGAGCTGCTTTGGAAAAAATGACATGGGGATAAACTGATACTCACTTCTAGTGCTCTCTCATGCATTAGGGTAACTGACTGGTTACCAATGGGAATGGTCACAGATGTTGTTTTGTTCAGTAAAGTAACTTATGTCTGACAGAAAATATACCTTGTTCAGTGTGACAAACATCTCAAGCCTGCCATGCTGACACTGTCTCCCAAAGGAAAAGCAGAAATAGGTCTTTGAAGTAAAGAAGTCAGCCATATTGGGTGGATCTTAAAATAATAGGCTTTTGATAACTGTGATCATACAACTATGAATGAGTACTGCCTGCACTTAAAGTAATTTCAGGCCCTTAAGAACAAAAAAGCCCTTCCAAAATAACTTACAACAATAAAACTGCATACACTAAAAGCCTGAAAAAACAGTAAACTCACAAAGACCGATGATTACAATATCCCACTAGAGCAGTGTTTCTCAGCCTCAGCAACTTTAAGATGTGGGGACTTCAACTCCCAGAATTCCCCAGCCAGCACTAGGGTATTAAAATCAGACTGTATTGCAGCTAAATCTCAGAAGACAGCCAGTCATGGGGAACTTTGAAGGAACAGATAGGACTCTAGGGCTTTCATAAAAGGTGTCAGAATTGGCTGAGACAGCAATCCATATGGGTACCATGGCTTATGGAAACCAGGAGAACAACTTGTAAATGTGATGAGTCCCCCTTCCTGTCTTAAAGTGCTGACATGTTGATATAGGTGAAAACTATTCTTCACATAACTTGGTCCCAGAATACCAGCAATTTTAATTATCTTGGAAATGCATAGTTAATACCATACAAGTATCATGTGTTCTGACTCCTTGTTCTTACCAACTCTTGGGTATTTAGATTCTATACCAATTGAAGTTTGCAGACAGTTCTTAAAGGCAGCTCTGTACAGAATGCATAATAATAGTTTAGCCTGGATAGGACTAATGACTGTGACCCTCAGCTGGCCATTGAGGCCATGGGAACCCCAGATAGCAAAGGTTTCTCAAAATAAACAATCCTTCAGGATAAGTATAACCCCATCAAAGACCTGATCTAAGCCTCTTTAAGTTCACTGTTGTCCCTGAGAAGAAGCCTTCAAACACTCCTTCAAGAGTTCTACAGTCTCTGTGAGATTGGTAGATAGAAGTGAAAAGTAAAGCTGACTATCATACTGACTTTCCCCAGGACATATAGCTGCATTAAAACCTGGGGCACAAGATGGAACTTTGCAGCACTTCTTAGCTGATAGTCATGAAGTGGACCAGAAATTCTCTAGCACAACCTTCTGAGACTCTTCTTCCATGAAGGATCAGAATCTTTGCAACATTATTTAACTGTAAATGTTAAATGTTAAATGTTAATGTCAGGCATATTGTGTGGATCTTAAAATAATAGGCTTTTGATAACTCTGATCATACAACTATGAATGAGTACTGCCTACACTTAAAGTAATTTCAGGCCCTTAAGAACAAAAAAGCCCTTCCAAAATAACTTACAACAATAAAACTGTTACATTAAATGTTACATTAAATGTTACATTAAATATTTAACAATATTTAACTGTTCTGTAAAGCATGGTACAGTGGCACTGGCCCCTGCTACTAAACATTGGTCTGATCTCAAGATCTGATTGTTTCCCAATGTTTCTGCATACAACTCAAATTCTCAAATGACTTCAATTTTTGGTGGCTGGTATAAAGTTTTACAAATGCCATTATTTACATAGAAATAAATATACCTTCCTAACTGCCCAATGGCATTTTTGTGCCAGCCATGATAACCTCCTTCCTCGTCCAGAGTAGTAATATAATTATTCCTGGGCAAAGTCAAATTGAAAGTGACTTATGTCATAAATGCTATCTGAGCATTTGAACTTAACAGTGATTCATGTGGGAGCCTGAGGCTTCTTGCTGCGTTGATAATGGGATAAGAAATAGGTAATGGATTATTTTCATCTATTCTTTTCTCTTGCTTTATTTGGTTCTCAGAAGAGATCTAATAATGTTTTAACCCATAAAAGCTGCAAGTTTTTGTGAGGATACCAAAGTTATCCTAGATGTTAAACAGCAAGACTTCTGTGATAATTTTCTGGTACTCTTGTCTAATGCATAATGGCATGATTCTGTGCTAGACACATAACTAGCCTTAATCTGTTTCTCAGCCAACCACATTCTGAGTCAAACAAATGAGGCCTACTACCTGCAACCTTCGGTGGAGTTAGGCTTTTCAGTTAAAAATGTTCTTGGTCATGCATCCAGGTTTTCATATGCTATAAAAACAGAGGTGATATCTACAACAGGTGAGGTAACTACTAGAGCCAGGGCTTGATCAGAATTCATATATTCAGTCAGGGCCATAGTCTCCACTCTGGCTGTTCTGCCAAGTGTCCAGGCAGTGATCAGATACCCAGACAATTGGTTCTTTTGGATGCAGAGACAATAAGCACAAGTGAGTAAAGAGATTGTAAGCTTTATTATTAATCAAGCAAACAGATTTGAACAGAAACACAATTTAGGCAGATTAAACAGAAACACAAGAAAACATAACATGAAAAGCATAACATACCAAGTAAGATGATACTCAGTCTTCCATCAGCTGTCAGGCGCTTCCAGCAAACACACCTCAGGGTGGCTCAGTTTCCAGAGTACTCAGCCCTAAGTCTGTGCAGAAGCTTCCCAAGCCAATTTTGCACACAGCACCAGGGTCTGTAGCCAAGCTCCCAACTCAAGAGGCAATCCTAAGATTTTTTTTATCAGAGTCTGCCCCTAAAACCTCATGACCCTGTTTCCATGGTATGGAGATTGCATGATCTGACCTTGACTAGATAGTTCCCAGGGTCAGGGCACCTGTTTATGACATAATCCAAGTGCCTGGGAAGCTATACAGATAAGCTAGTGCTAATGTAAACAATCTTGGGGTTTTCTCTCCTCCCCTTTTCAAGCAAGAGTGAAGAACAAGCAGGTTAAACATAGCTCAGGATGAACTCTAAACTACTATAATTTTCTTAATATGAAGGAGAAATCAAAAAGATGTTACTTAAACTCCTCAAAATACAGTGGTCTTCTGCATTGCCACTACACTGACCCATTTTATCCTTCTGTCCTAATGAACCTCTAAATGAAGTGAGATCATCTGAGGTACAGGGTCTAAGGTCTGAGTGCCCATAGAAATTTACAGTAACTGGTTGGTGATTGCTGTCCTCTCTTACATAAACCTTAATCTCTGAGAAAAGGGAGGCTTTACTATTTGGGACACATAGATATATTCTAGGATACTATTTGATTTCTCCCAGTGGTAACTAAAAGAGTAAGCAAAGCTTTGGTCCTTGCCCTCTAGAATATGCAGGTTACACTTGCATACCAGGTTTAACAACTGTATATCAGCAGCATTTCTTTTCTGATCCCTAAAGGACCATGAAAGTACTACAGAGCAGAATTCTTCAGGAATGTTGCCATTGTTGATATGGTCTTATAGAGATGGCCCCAGACTCACACTGAAATCACCTAAAATAATTATCATTGGTTTGAATCTTTGCGATTAACCTTATCAAAATTTGTTCTATGTTCACCCATATATCGGGAATAAGTAGACATTTGTAGGGGCATATAGACATTCAGCATCACAATCACAGAGGCCTCATTCTGGAGTTGGACAGCTAAGAAAAAAGGCAAACAAGCATCTATTATCAATTCCATGCCCTTTCAGCCTAACTTTCCCCTGATCAATATGGTCAGTCCCCCTATTGCCTGGCCTTTTTCTTTTACCTTCCATGCCATGGTGGCCCAGATTTAAAGCCAGTTATCAAATCTATTCATCTCCAGCTGTTAGCCAGGTCTCTTGTACTGCAATCATACCAAAGTTGGACAGAAATCAAGGTAATAATTTATTCTTCCCACCTGCTAGATTCCCAATTATTATACAAATAGTCATATCGTTAATCATGCCTGTAGGAGAGAAGGAAGAGAAGCTAGACAGGGCTGGGTTATAACGTACCCCATTCAGTAATTCATCTACAGATATGAAGACAACAGAACCTGAGGCATTCAGATACAAACACTGAATAGTGGTTTGAATTTTTCTTGATGTCGCTATAGGGTGAGACAGCTTGCCAGGACCATAAGACTCATCACCAAGTTGACTGTCTTTTGTTGTTATATTCTTTCTACAGTAGTATCCATGTGTGTCTTCACCTGACAGTTCAATGCACTGATGCTTGGGTCATCCATCTTGGACTCTGTGTCCCTGGAGATCTAGATGTCCCCATTATTTGGTTGAGTTTGCCAAGACAAAGATGTTGCTGAACTGTTCCCTGTGATTGGTTCATTCAAACTATTGAGAATTTTCTTCTGTGGGGTCCCTATATCATGTAGTCCATTTGGTTCAACTGTCGGCTTTGAGAGAAGCAAGGCATTAGAACACCATGGATTAGCTCTTACATCAGGGGAGATGGAGTTATTAAATGGGTGCTGCAAATTCAATCTCTCTTTATCTATTAGGTTTACAGATTGTCTTCCTTCTGGTTACTTTTCTGCTGGCAATCAGCAGTTAGGTCAAAATGTATCAGAGGTATGTGTTGGTGGTGGTGGTTGTTGTTGTAACCCCTTTTAGGAGATATTGCCACTAAGTCAACCAGAAGTTCTGCTGTTAGACATGTTAACAGTGTCTGCTGTAAATTGGTTAATTTTCTCAATATGTAATCTTGCACACAATTTGGCAGTGTTCCAAAAGAATGAATCAGCCATACTTCTAGAGCTTCATCTGTAATCTTTCTGTCACTAATTGTCTCTAGGTATTTATCTGAGTTTCTCTTTGTCAAGGCTAAATTCTCAAGTTTATTTGCAGTTGGCAGCTTTTTATCCCCAGTGTCTAGAGAGAGATCTTCAACTTCCATAGGCAAATGAAAAAGTGAGTGTGTTTTATTATCCCAAAATAGACATAATTGGAATATTTGAAACGTATCTAGAAAAGGTTTCATTTTGAGCAGCATACCAGGGACTGTAGGGAATCTGAACATCAACAAAACTCCTTTGCCATCCTATTTCACTGGGTAGCCATTCTGCTGCTTGTAAGTCTATCAGATGGAGTTAACATCAGAGGAATTTGCTTAAAGATAAAACGATAGCCCTTTTGGTGTCTCAACAACTCTTATAAGCCCTATTAAGGTAAATATGTAGGGAGACCTGGTTATTCTGAGGGATCCAATTATTCTTAATTCCCCTCTCCCTCTTTTTGTCACACAGTAATAGCGAGTCCCTCTCCTGTTGGAGTATAAATGTGTCTTGCTGTTAAGTGCAGGATGCTCTCTCTTAATGTTAGTTTGTGCTTCCATAAGTGCAGTTAGTTTATCTAGTTGGTTCTGGCTAAAAGGCTTTTTTAAAGAACCCATGCTGTTGCTTATTGTTAAGTTGTCAAAAATAGAAATTACTGTATCCACTGTTAAAAGGCATTGCCTAGATATAAAGTCTGGGGCACTCTCATTTGTGAGATTCTTGACCTGTCCCTCCCTAATGGAAGCTAAAGGTGCCGGGGGGTGGTAGCAGCCTCAGGAGAGGAATGTGTTGTAAAAGCATTTTGGCAATCTTCTTGGAGAGACAGAGAGAGAGCAGTTGTTGCTCAATCTCTGTTTAAAGATCCCATTCCAAAACTCTGATTGACTTATGTGAGTAAAATTTCTTCTATTTTTATTATTAGATTTACTTACTGGTAACTCATTCTTGGGTGCTAGATTTTTGGTTGCTCTGGAGGCTTTGAAGTGACTACCATTCCTGATTTTATTCTAGGTCATTTCTTCCTTTTTCCCATTCTCTTATTCACTTATAAAGTGTTTAAAAGGGTTCACTACAGCCTGTCCTACTGTCTTTAATCAAAAGGAATTAGAAAATGGAAGAATAAAAGCAAGATAAAATAGCATAAAATTAGAAGAAGAAAAAAAACCCTTAGGAGCAATTAGACAGCATGTGTGTGCTCCTTGCCATCTTGTCTCCTCCAAATTAGAATTTCATATTTTATTTTGACCACAAACCTATAACATGGAAAATTACTATAGGAATATTAGAGAATACTATATTCTTGAAGACCTTAATTTAAGGATGGGCAATATATGCCTCTTCAAATTCGATTTAACAATGCAAGATCCATATAACAAATTCTTTTTTACAGTTAATTTTAGGATTTCTGTTAAGCAAAACTTCATAACATTCAAATATATTGATTTAAAATAGAAATCCTACTGAAAGTTTATACATTGAGTTTTCTTTTGCTAAATTTTGCCAGTATATTTCAGACAGCGTGCTTAAGGTATATTCATTTCCTGCTAAGGTGAACCATGCTGATTCGACTCACAAGAAATGAAAGAGATGTTTAAGAATGTAGCTAAAATTAAAGTTTAAACACAGTACTATCTTTGGGCCATGTACACAAATGAAGAGTTGACCTTGGACAAATGGAAGGAATGAACGAGCCATTAAGCAGAGGACTTGCAGAAAAGATTACACAGTCTTGAGAAAGAGGGAATTGTGAGAAAGAAACTAATAACCCTATCCTGATTTTGTTTAGCATAAGATGGAGCACAGAGGAACTTGGACAGACTGTCAAGTTTCTGTTATTCTACCTTTCTACAATAAAGAACATTCCTGGAATCCCTACCATGCTTATTTCTTGACCTGGCCTATCTTGATGGGCTGACAGACCAGTTCATACATGTTAATAAGTCCTCCAAAATATCTTGGCCAGAATGCTATGGACTGATCCAATATAGTTATAGATTCTAGTTTCTGCAAGTGTAGCAGTAATTTGAGACAAATGCATGGAAATTCCAAAGTATATAATTGTAGCACCAATTAGACATTAGATATGGGTTACGTGTATACATTAATCCTATAAATGTCATTGCTTACTTATTATGAATGTTAAGTTTATCACTTGCACAAATATAATGAAATCTCAGATACACATATCTGCATGTAAGTTCAGCCCCAATAAATTTTTGAATGGATATGTTCAAAATCACATTTTGAATGGCTTCCTTTATTGGGCTTTATAAGTGAAAGCTTGTGTACAGGGGTAGGGGTAGGATCTAGAGTGAAAACTATATGAAAGGTAATATGTAGTCTAGAATCCAAAATTAGACTTTAGCCTCTCAGATGTTATCTATCAAAGCTGATAAGCTTTTCATTTGCCCAGTAATTACCATATTTAAATTATAAGCAGCATATATATTTAATAGTCAGATCACTGATGTCAAAAGAAACCAAAAATTGGATGCCTTTATCTCACCAGATGGTAGCACCTGTCTTTCATTGGGCTTCGAAATGCAGCAAGGATGGTCCTGGTTAGCACTTGGATGTGAGGTTCCCAGGGAATTGCAGGGCTGTAGGTTAGACTGGGAGGTTTTTTGTTTTTATTTGTTGTTTTAAAAAAGCAATGGCAAAACAATTCCATATTGTCAAGAAATCAAACAAACAAAAGAACATTAGCTTCTAGGATATGTTGATATTTAGTTGCATTAATTCTTCTTTCCACCTGCAAAACATCTGCTGTGTCACTAGGTGCCCTACAACTACAAATTATAATAGAGCCACCTGTGTGCTTAATAATTGGCATGGTGTTCTTTTCTGAAAAAGTTTTATCCATTTTTCTCTAAATATGACTTGGACCAATCATTGTGTCATCAGCCCAAACCACCTTGTTCTAAAACATGTCAGGCTTAATCAGTATTTTTATGTGCAAACTTTAGATGATGACATCAGAAAAATGTTTCCTTCTGACAACTCTCTTACACAGATTGTTATTGGTACTGCATTGTGGGCAATTACTCCATGGTTAGTAAAGTTTTCAGCATATCTGACCAGTTTTAGATAGTTCTAGGAAAGATTTAATGCTCTGCAGATAGTGAAGAAGCTGAAAAGATGTTGGAGCAAGATATGATTCAAAACATACCTTCAAAGCAGCCATGAAGTATTTACAAGAAAGAAAGATAAAGGTTTTGAAATGGATTTGAGACTCCCTAGATTTGAATATTATTGAAAATCTGTGGGGAGATCTCAAATGTGCAGTGTGTGCAAGCAGACTTAAATATTTCTGAGTTACAAGAATTCTGCAAGGAAAAGTAGAGAAAAATATCAAAAGCAAAAATGGAAAGACTCTTAGTTGGCTACAGGAAGTGTTTGAAAACTATCATTTCTACCAAGGGATGTACTACAAAATACTGACTGAAAGGATAGCCAAGGTTTTGCATATTCATGGACTTCTTACTTTGAATCTGTAAACAACTGTACATAAGCAGTAAGTAGGAATTCAAATCCTTAGAAAGATGTTGTGTTTACCTTTTAGGTTTACTGTATAACCAAACTACATTGGCCAGCTTTCAAAGATAGTTTGTTTTTGTTTTTGTTTTATTCTTCCATTCTGAATAACTTACAGTCATGACCTATAATGTAAATCTAATGTTTGGTTTACAACAGCAATTAAATAAAATGCCAATGAATAAAGAACCTGTTCATTTGTTAATATCAGTACTTAAACTGAATAATTGATATATTAAGGAGTTCCAGTCTTTGGCATATACCAAGTCAGCAATACTAGTAGCTTTCTCTTTCTTTTGAGAGTCACAATTTGCAGCAAGATCTTGGTGGTTTTTGTGGTTTTTCATCTAGGTCCACCACGTCTAAGTCAAGTAGTACACAGGAACTCTGATGGGGAAAAAGCCATAGAATTACGTTCAGTGAAAAAACCAGTAATAAAGGAATGCTTTACCTATTCTGTTCAGTACTTGAAATAAAGTCATTCAAAATAAAATTATTGTTAGTGGAGAAAAGAAATTCTGAGTCACATTCCCTTGTAGTAATGGCTTGGATGATGCACAAGGATGGAAGGGGGCATTATTTTTCAGTCAAGTTCATCTTCCTGAAAGCTCAGCATGCTGCTCAAAGGGCCTTCTGAGGTATGTACACGCACAGGGGACACTTGCTGGAATTGCCAGTGAAGCAGCTGCTGCTTCATTTCACTGCCTATCCTGGTGGACCATGCACCCAAAGGCATATTCAGATAACCTCAGAAGGCTCTTGAAATAGCCAAGCCAAGCCTTTGGGAGGATGTAAATATCTTGATTTTTAGAGGAGCAGATTTAGGAAGCAGCCCCGCAAATAATGACTCAATAGTAATTCATAAATCTCTTTAATGCTGTACTTTGTACAGCATTACTTTGTAATGCTGTACAAAGCTTGGCTTTACTTGTTAAACTCAGAGACATATCTGAGCTGGATAAGACTATTTACTGCAGGAAAAAAAATGAAATTATACAGAATAGGGTTTTTTCATAATTTTAATTTAAAACATTTAAAGAATAAAATGATTATGCAAAAGAAAAAGCAAATGAGAAAAGACATAGTAGATGGAAAATAAAATATCAGTAAATAAACACAATTTACAATTGTCATAACATTTACAATTATTTTTTCATTATTTCAGTGATTAAATAATTGAATATATAAAACTAAACTCATTATCTTGAGAAATAATTGTAAATCATTGCAAAACTCTAAATTTTAACATTTATATTGATATCACCACTATTTGTCATTATCTAAAATAAATGGACATGATGTTATTAAAAAAGGAAATAAAAAATACTAAAGCAGTAAAAAACAATATTAAGTTCTAGATTACCTCCCATTGTACCGACTGGTGATTACATCGAATTATTTATAAACATTAAAACTGCTTCTGGTTACTATCTTTACATCAAATATTTCCCCCTTAAAAACCTTACTCTAAATATCTGAGTTTGCCTTGTTGTGTGAGGTACAATATATATGGAAGCCATTCTTGATTAAATTTAGTCAAATGTCTATTCTGGATTTATACTGTTAATTTTGCCATTGCTTTGTATTCTCAAGCTGGGTTTCCCATCTGATATTGTCAGCAAAGTTCTCTTTTCTAATGCTGGGCCAAATTTGTCCTTGTGGCCATCACTATATATTTTAATAGATTGTGCTATTATTTTTTATTAGCTCTGGAAAGATTCCTAGTTTTAAAAAAAACAAAAAACCCTGTGGTTTCAATTCAAGCTTTGTTTTTGAATAATGCTGGGTATTTCTTTCCAGTACTTTTGAATTTTTATTTACATGACCACCACATGGTAAAATGTTCCTTCTGTGTCACAACATTTCCAACCTTTACTATTATATTACAATTATGGATGAAGTTATATGCCATCTGTAAAACATTTTCTACCAATTTTCTTTTAAATTACAGCTTGGAGTAAATTTAATTGAATTTTTCCATAAGTCAAACCAACTGCAAGGATTGGGATGGGTGGCAATGTGTTACAGTGATTTTGCTCCTCCCTGAATGGGCAGTTCCAGTCAGTAGTAATCGGGAAAGAGAGTTCAAATGCCTGACACTTCTCTGTGGTGTGCCTAGATACCTAAATCACTATTAACTTCTATATGAAACCACTGGGAAAAATCAGTTTGATGTGAGTATCATCAGTATGCAGACAATACCCAGCTGCTTATTTCTTTGATAGTCAAGGCAAAAATGCAGTGCAATGCAATTCCTTATCCTGTGTGTGGAGACTGTGAGAGACTGGATGGGATAAAACAGGCTCAAAGTGGACTCAGGCAAGACAGAATTACTTCGTGTTAACTTATATATCAATTCTGGTTGAAATTCACCCCTCCTGAAGGAACAGGTTCATGATCCAGGAGTTCTCCTAGACTCAATACTCCTGCTTGAGCAGCAGGTAGATACCTTGTCCAGGAAAGTCTTTGCCCAGTTTTGGCTGGTTTAGCAGTTATAACCTTGAAGAGCATTCAGAAGCTTCAGCTGGTACAGAATGCAGCTCCCCAGGTTGTAAATAGTGTTGGCTATTTGGCACTTGTAACACCACTGCTTCAGGAGCTGCATTGGTTGCTGGTGTGTTTCCGGGTGCAATTCAAGGTGCTGGTTGTCACCTTTAAAGCCCTTCATGGCTAGGGACTGGGTTACCTGAGGGACTGTCTTCTCCCAGTTTCTACCCATCCAATCTGGTACGGCAGGATGGGCATGCTCCGTGTCCCGTAAGCCAAGGAATGTCAGCTGGCGGGGACCAGGAGATGTGCCTTTTCTGCCATGGTGCCTGACCTCTGGAACATCCTTCCTCCTGAGATTAGGATGGCCCTGACCCTTTGGCTGGATCAAAATGCAGCAGCCCAGCTACTGGTGGGTGAGAACTATTCAGCAGAATAACCCCTACATTGTGGCCACCGCACTGATAATCAGCAATTCAAAATTCTAGTAATTATCTATAAAACCCTCAGTGGCTTGGGTCCTTGTTATTTGCGGAGCTGTCTTCTCCTTGTAGAGTCTATCTGTCCTGTAGGTAGACTCTAGGAAGGTATGCTATAAATTCCCTCCCCTTTCTGAGAAGGTCAAGAATTCAAAATTAAGACTTTCAAGTGGCTGCCCCACCCCTATGGTATAGCTTGCCTGTAGAGTCAGAATAGTCCTCTCCCTACAGATAGTCCTCGGGTTACAATGGCAATTGGGAATGGAATTTCTGTCACTAAGTGATGCAGTTGTAAAGTGTGACATCACGTGACCGCATCGCTTAGCAACAGCAATCTTACAGTCCCAGTTGCAGTCGTAACCCTAGGACCGCATGGGTCGTTAAGCAGGAAGAAGCAGGAGTCCCAGGCAAGCAGGCTGATAGGTGAGAGCTGAGGGTAAGAGCTACAGGTGGGCAGGAGGTGTTGCGGGCAGGTGCTGTGGGCAGGTTCTCCAGAAAGCAGGTGGGTCCGCGGGTGCTGCAGTAGAGCAGGGAGGTGCCACAGGCAGGCACTAGGGAGTGTGGGCGGGTGCCACAGGGGGACGGGGTGCTGTGGATATTGGGTTAATGTTTTTTATTTGATTTGAAATTTATAGGAATTTTTTACTGTTTTAATGAATGTTTGTGTTTATTATTTTAATGATTACTGTTTTTATGACCATTATAGAATACTACTTTTTATTATTTGTGAGTCACCCAGAATTGCAGATTGGAGCATATAAATAGGGTAAATAAATAACTAGATAAATATTAACATCTTAGAATGAATTGGAAGGAACTATTTAAGTACCTCAGTATAATAATTGATCATAGTGTGGTTAGCACTGTACCCACTTTTGCTTACATTTTGGTAGATGGATGGAGTTACGTAGCCAATAGGCGTAAACATTTTGAAAATATGGGCCTTTCTGGTCCATATTTTCTTTCTTCAAAGCTTCTTTGCTTATTATGATGTAGTATGAAATATACAAGCAGCAGACAGATCTCTTACCTTGGACTGTCTCTCTTACTTCATAGGAACTAGTTTAAGAAAAAAAAGTTTCTTCCAATTGCTTACCTTGTTCAATATTTCTTTGGCTAGAACTGAAAATGCATTTTCAATATTTATATTGTCCTTTGCACTGGTCTCAAAGAAAGGTATTCCATATTCCCAAGCAAGCTGGAATGCGAAAAAGGAAATAAGGGAATACGTTTGTTTAAAATATAGCTCTTAGCAAAATCAATTCAAAAAGTGGCTCACGCATTGTGATTATAAACTAATTCCAATGGTGAAATCAAGGACCATCTGATTACATATATTTGTTCCTCTAGTTACTGAATAATCACTTTTAACTAAAACGTATAATGGGACACTTAAGTAATGCTTCTTCACTTTCAATTTATCTAGCTTTCTTTAACCTATAGCAGATACTTGTTTTATTAACTAGGTTCAAATCTATGCTACACAAAGATTGATATTCTCAAAGATGGTACATTTATGGGTTATAACCAGCAGATAACTTTACATTAAAAATGATGTAAACAGAAATTTAAATTTGGAGGGCCTATAACCCCGTGGTGGAGCAAATGTTTTGTATGAAACATGTTTAGTTAAGATATCCAGTAAAAGGATCAGATAGTAAATGATGTGAAGGATCTCTGCCAGACAGATTAGACTGAACTGAGCTAGATAGACATACAGTCCATGCTGTTCTGTTAGATAAAAGTGATACTCTCAATTTGAAAAATTCTTTGATTGAATACGTTTCGAACTAAAAAAGTGCCTGTCTGACATTTTCATCTGACCTTATGTCTCATAATAAGATAAAATGGGTATGATTGTTCCAGAGGGATGAGCAACCTAACCCTAAGCCTTAGAACGTTACTAATGGCATTATAATATACTTTGATTAAACCATACGTTTAACTGACTTTTGCTGAACACTTTCTGAAATTCTTCTCTACAAACCCAATTGAGAAGAATGGAACTTTTGCAAGAATTCAGTCTCAGACACACTTGTACAGAAACACTTTTGCAGTTCCCCCCCAAAAGAGGTTGAAAGCTCAAATGTACTTGGCTTGATACTCATTCTCAACTCCATACTGAAATAGTTCTATTAAAACACTCATTCACAATTTTAAAATACAAATGCTTTAAAATTATCTACAATAATTTTCAGAAAATGTAATATCTTCCTCCAAGCATACCATATCTCTTTTTGGATTAAAAATGCAAAGTAATTATAATTGAGGTGAAGAGTTTTAGCCCAATGTTTGGTTATAATCGATGTACTAGAGACTTAATAAACATTTAAAAGATAATTTTTTCCACCTTACAGGATAATATAAAACTTTAAAGGTGTGTTTTCAGTTTATAGTAATTCTATGGATAGTTCTCACACTCCCAGTTGATGCCTCTGTGCACATAAAATCCCCAGCCAGCAGGATGCCCTCAGTGAGTCTGCAGTAGTAATTAAATAACATGATTTTAGATGTTTAATATTCTGCAGGCCACAGATCAGGAACTGTTGCATTTCACATGCAGATTCTATAGGAGAGACTTTGGAAAAATAGGAAAGCCAAATTGAGGTGGAAAAAAATTGCCTGCCTTTTTGAGTAGCAAATGTCATTGTGTCAGCTGGATTCAATATAGCTCGGTAGCAAATATCTTTCTTTCAAGTTACCATGGATGGAAAAGCAGAGAATTCATAGCTATTTTGAGCACCTGTAATTACTGGCTTCCTCTAGTTTCTATAAATTATTGCTTGGAATAATAATAATAATAATAATAATAATAATAATAATAATAACAACATAAAAAAAGACTGAATCACTCATGCCAACAAAAGCAAGCCTAAGGGAAGCAAATGTTGTAATGGATAACAGGAAGATTTCTAGAATCCCATCCAAGTGAAAGCCTGGATTGCATCTTCTATTTTGGGAACTTCCTTTTTATGCTGTGAAACTGTATGTACAACTTCAAATGGCTTTTGGAGAGTGGGACAGATTGAGGAAGGTGGGAACGTTTTAGACATTTGTTCATTAATTACATTTCTACCTGCTGCAATTGTGAGACACTTGGTAGTTTACAGCAATAAGACAGAAAAAAATGAAACATGCATGGTAAAATTATGTATGTATGTATGTGTATACACACACACACACACACACACACATTCATTCATTCATGAAATCCTAACTACAATCATCCATCACCATAGGCATTCTGGAACAACTCCATTTTCAATAGTTCCTGGAAGCCAATACGGTGAGGTCCAAACCCTTAGGACATAATTTTTGGTCTGCCACTTAGGGAACAAAGTGTTTTAAGACAGTTTTGCCTTCCCAGTTTTTCTGGAGCCCCCTGCGGTATGGGAAACCTGCAGAGTGGGCTACAGAGCAATCTGCAACATTTGGAGTGACTGCTGAACTGCCTCTCCCACAGAAATGCACTAGATTCTTTTTTTCCTCCACAGCTCCTGGCTGGATCTGACCCATTTTCAACTTCAGGTTTGCTTTTTGCTCCTATTACAATCTGTTGTTGACAGCCACAGCCCCTTCACTTCTTTCCAACATTCCACTGGTTAGGGGAAAAAAAAGAATAAACCTATTCCTACATTTAGAACTAGCTATAGTAATGTTATGGTTCAAAATCAGCTATTCTGCAATGTTCCTGACTCCCTTCATCAGTGCATGAGGATAGGAACCTACAGAGCAAAACATATCAGTTTTCCCACTCTTAAAAAAAGGAACACAATCTTTGCAAAATGAGAGGATTTGCACAGCACATTGAACCTTAACAAACCTCACAGTTTGTCCAACAATGTAAGCTAAAACATGGTTTACCAATTTGTATAGTTTGCTACACAAACACAAAATTAGAAAGCATAATTGCATTTTAAAAAACCTGGGAAGTGTTGTGTGGATGAGGAAAAAAAGTGCCTTCCTTTTCTGTTTTAATCACCTAACATTGTATGTTGATACATTTTCTATTTTTAATTAAAAGAACAGAGAAGAATCTTATTCTGGGTTTGCACACTGACAACTAGGTTTCAACCTAGTATGTTAAGCCAGTCCATGTGGTTAGTTTATGGTTCAGTGTATAGTGTGAATCCAGATGTTTGGTTTAGTGAAAAAACTATAGATGTACTGTATCATGAGATTCCAGAGTTAAAAACAAAACAAAAAAGTACTTACATGATAATTTGCAAAAACAAACTGATTGCATGTTTACATGTTCAGGTTATAAATCTAAAGTTGAACAGAGGCACATTGTAATGTGAATGTTAATTCTAGGAGAGTGACAAAAAAAAAAAGAATGAGGGATTTGGATATGGTGGAGAAGGACGTAAGATTTTTTTCCTTATATAACTTCCTTAATGGAAATTCGGTTCAAGTTAATTGTTTAAAAACTGATTTCAGCAGTGATTTAAAATTGCCACCTTAGTCCAGAAAGGAGTCAATGAATTGTGCTTACAGCAATGAAGTGAGAAAGCAAAAACTATTTGGAAATCTGTTTTTTTCTTCAAACTCCTCTAAAGATACAGTTCTTTCAGTCACTGTTGTCTGCACCTACTCATGTAGTATGTTGTTGTTGTTTATTTGTTTAGGCGCTTCCGACTCTTCGTGACTTCATGGACCAGCCCACGCCAGAGCTTCCTGTCGGTTGTCAACACCCCCAGCTCCCCCAGGGACGAGTCCGTCACCTCTAGAATATCATCCATCCACCTTGCCCTTGGTCGGCCCCTCTTTCTTTTGCCCTCCACTCTCCCTAGCATCAGCATCTTCTCCAGGGTGTCCTGTCTTCTCATTACGTGGCCACAGTATTTCAGTTTTGCCTTTAATATCATTCCCTCAAGTGAGCAGTCTGGCTTTATTTCCTGGAGGATGGACTGGTTTGATCTTCTTGCAGTCCAAGGCACTCTCAGAATTTTCCTCCAACACCACAGTTCAAAAGCATCGATCTTCCTTCTCTCAGCCTTCCTTATGGTCCAGCTCTCACAGCCATACGTAACTACGGGGAACACCATTGCTTTAACTATGTGGACCTTTGTTGTCAGTGTGATGTCTCTGCTCTTAATTATTTTATTGAGATTTGTTGTTGCTCTTCTCCCAAGGATTAAGCGCCTTCTGATTTCCTGACTGCAGTCAGTATCTGCAGTAATCTTCGCATCTAGAAATACAAAGTCTTTCACTGCTTCTACATTTTCTCCCTCTATTTGCCAGTTATCAATCAAGCTGGTTGCCATAATCTTGGTTTTTTTGAGGTTTAGCTGCAAGCCAGCTTTTGCACTTTCTTCTTTCACCTTCATCATCAGGCTCCTCAGTTCCTCTTCGCTTTCAGCCATCAAACTGGTATCATCTGCATATCTGAGATGGTTAATGTTTCCTCCAGCGATTTTAACTCCAGCCTTGGATTCCTCAAGCCCAGCATGTCACATGATGTGTTCTGCATACAAGTTGAATAGGTAGGGTGAGAGTATACAGCCCTGCCGTACTCCTTTCCCAATCTTAAACCAGTCCATTGTTCCGTGGTCTGTTCTTACTGTTGCTACTTGGTCGTTATACAGATTCTTCAGGAGGCAGACAAGATGACTTGGTATCCCCACACCACTAAGAACTTGCCACAATTTGTTATGGTCCACACAGTCAAAGGCTTTAGAATAGTCAATAAAACAGAAATAGAAGTTTTTCTGAAACTCCCTGGCTTTTTCCATTATCCAGCGGATATTGGCAATTTGGTCCCTAGTTCCTCTGCCTTTTCTAAACCCAGCTTGTACATCTGGCAATTCTCACTCCATGAATTGCTGAGGTCTACCTTGCAGGATCTTGAGCATTACCTTACTGGCATGTGAAATGAGGGCCACTGTTCGATAGTCTGAACATTCTTTAGTGTTCCCCTTTTTTGGTATGGGGATATAAGTTGATTTTTTCCAGTCTGATGGCCATTCTTGTGTTTTCCAAATTTGCTGGCATATAGCATGCATTACCTTGACAGCATCATCTTGCAAGATTTTGAACAGTTCAGCTGGGATGCCATCGTCTCCTGCTGCCTTGTTATTAGCAATGCTTCTTAAGGCCCACTCAACCTCACTCTTCAGGATGTCTGGCTCTAGCTCACTGACCACACCGTCAAAGCTATCCCCGATATTGTTATACAGGTCTGTATATTCTTGCCACCTTTTCTTGATCTCTTCTTCTTCTGTTAGGTCCTTGCCATCTTTGTTTTTGATCATGCCCATTTTTGCCTGGAATTTACCTCCAATGTTTCTAATTTTCTGGAAGAGGTCTCTTGTCCTTCCTATTCTATTGCCTTCTTCCACTTCCACGCATTGCTTGTTTAAAAATAATTCCTTCTCTCTTCTGGCTAACCTCTGGAATTTTGCATTTAATTGGGCATATCTCCCCCTATCACTATTGCCTTTTGCTTTCCTTCTTTCTTGGGCTACTTCTAGTGTCTCAGCAGACAGCCATTTTGCCTTCTTGGTTTTCTCTTTCTTTGGGATGTATTTTGTTGCCGCCTCCTGAACAATGTTGCCAACTTCTGTCCATAGTTCTTCCGGGTCCCTATCTCCTAAGTCCAGTCCCTTAAATCTATTCTTCACCTCCACTGCATATTCCTTAGGAATATTAGTGAGCTCATATCTAGCTGATCTGTGGGTCTTCCCTAATCTCTTGAGTCTGATCCTAAATTGTGCATGAAGTTCGTGATCTGAACTACAGTCAGCTCCAGGCCTTGTTTTTACCGACTGTACAAATGTCTGCCACCTTTGGCTGCAAAGGATGTAGTCAATCCGATTTTGGTGTTGTCCATCTGGGGAAGTCCACATATAAAGCCGTGTCTTAGGTTGCTGGAAGAGAGTGTTTGTTATGCAGAGTGAGTTGTCTTGGCAAAATTCTATCAGCCTATGTCCTGCTTTGTTTTGTTCTCCCTGGCCATGCTTACCTGTAATTCCAGGTGTCATTTGACTGCCCACCTTAGCATTCCAGTCTTCCGTGATGAAAATAACATCTCTTTTAGGTGTGTTGTTCAGTAGGTGCTGCAGATCCTCATAGAACTGCTCTACTTCAGCTTCTTCAGCATCTGTGGTTGGGGCATATATTTAGATCAGTGATGTTAGATGGTTTGCCCTGCATTCGAATTGAGATCATTCTATCGTTTTTTGGATTGTATCCAAGCACTACTTTAGCCACTTTACTATTAAGTATGAACGCTACTCCATTTCTTCTGTGGTCCTCTTGTCCACAGTAGTAGATCTGGTGGTCATTTGATGTGAAGTGGCCCATTCCAGTCCATTTCAGTTCACTCACGCCCAAAATGTCTATCTTTAATCTTGACATCTCACCAATAACCACATCCAATTTGCCCTGGCTCATAGATCTTACATTCCAGGTTCCAATGGTGTGTTGATCCTTAGAACATTGGATTTGCCATTCACCACCAGCACCGTTGGCCTCTAGCCATCCTTTCGGCTTTGAGCTAGCTGTGTCATCACGTCTGGGGCTAGTTGAACTCATCCTCTGTTCCTCCCCGGTAGCATTTTGACCATCTTCCGACCTGGGAGTCTCATCTTCCGATGGTATACCAACATATCTCTGGTTGTACTGATCCATTTAGTTTTCACGGCAAGAATACTGGGGTGGGTTGCCATTACCTTCCCCAGGGATCGCATTTAGTCTGACCTCTCTGTCATGACCTTCCCCTCTTGGGTGGCCCTTCACGGTTTAGCTCATGGCATCATTGAGGTGTTCAAGCTCCAGCACCACAACAAGGTAACGATCCTTTGCTGAAGACTAATGTAGTATAACTAATACAATTTTACTGGTTTATTACTAGCATTGCAAGATACGACATTCATTCATTCATTCATTCATTCATTCATTCATTCAACTTTGTAGCTGATCTTTCCTTCAAGATCTTAAGGCAGCTAACGTGGGGACCACTCTTCATTTTATTGCAATAGCAACCCTGTGAGGTAGCTTGAGCTGAGTGAATGAGACTCGCCCAAGGTCATCCATAAGTTTCCAAGGGTGGACTTGAACCTGGGACTCCCCAGACCTAGTCCAACATTTTAACCAATGCTTCCTAGGATGCTTTGATTAATAAAGTAAACCAGAATATTTCATGTTCTGACAAAGGAATGTAAAGGCAATTCAGAACAGAAAGGAAACCTAGGCAGGAGGCAGATCAAGGAAAGGATATAATGGATTTTGTTCCATTAGTAAATTAACCTAATTGCAGTCATAGAAAATTGGAAAATGAGCTGAAACATTTAAAGTGAGCCAATGAGATATCTCAACACTGCCACCTTGTGATCATTTATCATGATAACTTTTAGATGTGTGGTCACAAATTACTTTTCAAGAAAACACACCTGTTTTATGTCTTCCATATAAGAAAATAAATTTATTTATATCTCCTTCCTAAATCAAGTTAAATCACCTGTTTTGTGTATTCCAGATAGATAGGAACACAGATGATGTGTTCTTAAGAGAGAACGACTATGTTTTCCTGAGATGCCACTTGAAATACCTGTCATTGTATCAAATTCAATCTATGCCATTAAGTATTTTTTTCCTCAGGTATGTCTGGTGGAAGATTGTTTGGGCCACATTCTTTCTCTTTTTATACTCATTTGAGGGGTTACAAAATGCAGGAACACTGATTTTTGACAGCTGGGATGGAAGGAATTCTGGGAGCCACAAATGAAGTGGTTCCCTTTTAGACTTATCCAAAATGGATGTTATAAAAAAAGTTGAACATGTAGAGTGAAGGGAAGAAGGCCGAAATAAAATAGCTTCTGAAACTGTCCTGTTTTCCTTCTCTACTTAACGTTCTTTGTAAGACTGAGGGTCATAAAACAAATCTTGGCAGGTAGGTCATATTTTTTTGAAAAGCTCCCCCAAATTTAAATGAATTGACTTGTCTCATACTTCATAATTTATAATGAAATCCAATTAACAATGTAATCTTAGAGAGGGCAAAATATAAATGCATTTATAACCACTGTTAATGTCCTAACAAGCAGGAACCACGCTGAGATGAGGAGTAAGTCTCTAGTGTTTTATTATTGCTACAGTAGACAGAAAATCCTAACAAACTGAAGAAGCGTGCGAAAAACCCATACAGATAAACCCCAGAAGTCAAGGCGGGTCTGTTCTGTGTCTCTTTGAATGACTGCTCAATTCCTCGCTACTATGCATGCGTTTTCCCCCCTGGAAAGGGGCCCCCTCCTGCTCACCATCAGTGCTCATGACAGTTAAGATTGGAAGCCATTTTTTAATAATTTTTCTTTTTTCTTTTTCTTATTTGCTTTCTTATCTATTCACTATTTTTCTTTATTTTCCTCATTTCTTCTCTAAAATTTGTATTGTCTTTATCTAGTTAAAAATTTAAGAAAAATATATATATATACACACACACAAGCGCACACACTGTGTGTGTATATATGTGTGTGTGTGTATTTTTTTCTTAAATTTTTAACAAGATAAAAACAATACAATTTTTTTATTTTATGTATGTCTGTGTGTGTGTGTGTGTGTGTATAAATAAAAATGAAATCCAATGCACTGTTTCTGCTAATGATACTGCTTCTGCTAGTAGGTCAGTAGGAGCATCCTGAAAAATCTATTCTGAAAAATTGAAAGACACTCCTAAAACAGATTTTGAGTCCACATCAGGGATAGCTAGAGGCAATGAGAAGAAAAACTATAATCCTATGAGTAGAAGCCCACTCTTACAACCTTGGATTCCACTCTACACCTATATCCAGAATAATATTTTAAATGCAGTTTTATAATATTTTTAAAATTTTGATGTAATTAAAAAAATAAAAGTTTCACATTTAATGCCTACGCATTTTTGTTGGTGGTTTATTTTTGTAGTTTACCAAGTATAGAAGCAGTGTTTGAAGTAATTTTTCACTATATTCCCCTTCAGTATGAAAACACACTATCTGCAATAGTAAACAACTGCACTTTATGATCACTTTTTTTTTTCATCCGTTCAATCGTGTCTGATTCTCAGAGACTGCCTGGGCTAGTCCTGCAGTTTTCTTGGCAGACTTTTGGAAGTGGTTTGCCATTGCCTCCTTCCTAGGACTGAGAGAGGGAAAGTGATTTGCTCAAGGCCACCCAGCTGGCTTTGTGCCTAAGGTGGGACTAGAACTCACAGTCTCCTGGTTTCTAGCCTGATTCCTTAACCACTACACCAAACTGGCTCTCACTTATAATCATATTATAGTGTATATTTTTATAATATACCCCAAACATTTAAGCAACAAGGCAATCATTTATAATACATGCTTACCTTTTCTCCTCTGTTTTTTGAAATTACACGTTCTGCCTCCTTATCGCACTTGTTACCCAGTAGTATTATGTCCATATTTTCACCTGCTTTCTATAAATATACAGAATATGAATATCAAGACATTGAAATATAAAACCTAGCTGTATTCTGTTTTTATTCTTTTGCATAGCCCTACTGTATAGATCTTCTCTCTCTGAAAAATAAAATCCTACTACACCCAAATAAATACAGAAAATCTAAAGCTGAGGAAAACCTCAACTGATCAAGAGAACAAAATGTTGAGTCTGAGAAGTATTATGGCTCCATTCCTTGTTTGCTTCCAGTATAATTATTATAAGGAAATGGCCAGTCTTTAGCCCATTCTGGCATTCCACTAATATTATGAACATTGCAACATTTGTACACATTTTTAGGAAAACTCAAGCCAAGCCAGAAATTCAACTATTAAAAAATCATCACAAATTAGAAATGATGGTGCATGAAATATTTTTAAAACAAATCACCCACAGGTATCTTTTCACAATGCACATAATTTCATGGGGCAACAAATATGATCAGTCCTCTGACTTTACAATACTTTAATTTTAATTCTTAGATCAAGACAACCAACAGTTAAATATAAATCTCCAACTATATTCAGCCATGTGATCGAATGGAAGACTGCAGCTACTTTAAAGTATTATAGATGGGTGCATTGCAGTGCTCTGCAGCCCCCATGCTCCGAAGTGCTTTTTGGAGCCTGAATCCAAAGTACTGTTTTGTCTAATATGTAACCATCTCACACTAGAAATTTTGCACATGTTGGGTTAATACTTAAGAAAGAATAGAAATCCACAGCACCCGCAAAGCGCTGAACCCATTATGAAAGCCTTTGCCTTCAGTTTCCTCACTTAGCAGATTTGCCTTGAAACAGTAAGATATCTCATGACAGAACCTGACTCTCTTCATCAACACACACTACTTCACAAAGGATGGGATAGAATCTATTGTTCTAGCCACAATAAGGCAACCCAAAAATACTGACACACATACTATGGAATCAAGCCCTACTAAACTTGGCTGGGCTTTCCTCTAGGTATATAGACAAATAAGTAGTAAGCAGGTACTTTAAAAAGTATTTGTGAAAAAGGAATCTATTGTTCGAGCAAGGGAAACCATCCTAATTCTAATCATTTCTTTACAAGGTTACTGCTGGGAGTTTACTTTCAACTGACTTGGATTCATTCTTCCTGGTCCTTTCTGACAACTGAGAAATCCTTTGAACTCAAGGTAACAGAAAGGCATGACTCTTCTCTACAACTTTAATATGTAATAGGGTATATAATGGAAACTTTCTTCGAAGAAGTTGATAGCATATGTTTGTGTGTGTGTGTATACACACACACACACACATACATACAATAAGCCTTCAAAACAGACTTAAATTTAAATGCACTTTATATAATGCATGCATAGCATGGGAATGGGATTTTATGCATACAAATTTTATGTATTTCATCCATGCATAAAATGACCAACTGGATGTTATGCATATGCAGAAGCATACAGTGTACAGACATATTTATTTTTTTTCTGTTGCATCTGAAATCTGTTAAATCAAGGTCTGTTAAATCAAAGGTTTACTGTGTATTCCAAAAACAAAATCTGGAATTTGAAGGTTTATGTCTACTGTAAATTAGCAATGACCCATCCAAAGTATGAAACTTTTCCACCTTCTTTAACATTTAGAGTTCCCAGTTCCCATCCAAGGATTCCAAGGGTTGAAGTGACCCTAAAGAACAGTGTCAGATTGCTCCTAGATTAAAAAGTCTATAGAAATCAGTCTCACCCTAGAATTCTTAAATGGAATTATGATCTTGTTTAAGCCTAAAATCAGGAAAGTTGACAAAATTAACATCAACACATATAACTTTAGCAAAAAGGAAGAAATGTAAATAGAACAATACAAAAAGACTACTTGTTTTGCATCTGTTAAATTACATGGGTACCTCTGCATTAGCAGAGGTATAATCTCATATATTTTAGCCTAAAACAGAAAAGTTTGTCCCAACATGCAGAAAGGAACAACACTGTTATTCATGACGGTCAATAGAGTTGTTAGTAGCCTGCATACCTACTCATAACTGCATTGCTTAGTTTTAGCAGCAGAGCACTAGGCAAGATTTATTAAGGTCTGCCATTCCATTTTTTCTAATTTTCTCAACTAATCTCATTTCATAACTGCAGCTGATGTTCAAGATAATGCACTTTCTAAAATGAAGTAAGCTCATTATCAGAGTACAGACTTAAAATAATGAATCAATCTAACCTGTATTAATAGACCAAAATGTTAGTTGTTTCAGTAGGCACTGGAGCTTTACTCATTAAAGTCAATGGTTCTCCTACATAAAATTATATGAGTGCATTCCTAAAACACAGCATTGTAAATAGATAAATATATCACATAATCATTTGTGATAATTAGAAAATAGATTTCAATTTTATTTGCTTCCTAAAAAATATTTGACTAAAAATTCTTACATTTGAAAATCAAATGATGAACATAAGATTTTCCCCTACTTTTTGGATCTGTGCAGCTTTATTTAACTTCAATATTAATTTCAAAGCAGCCATATCAGAAAATAGATAGCAAAATGAGTTTTTCCAGAAAAATACATTTACATATTACTTCAGTTAAAATCTTAAAACAGATTCCTTCCTTGTGTGGTGCTATTTGCACAGTTCAGATAATCAACATTAATTTGAGAAATCTAGGACAAATTACTTAATTCGTTTTTTTCCAGTTATTCCTTAAACCAAGGGCAGGTAGTTTCTTCATTATGGGAGAAATTGAGACTGATTTTTCAGCTCTAAAAATTAAGAATAATCAACTCATATTCTGGGTTCCTTACGAGCATCACTATGTTTTTTATCAGCCACTAGGAGGAGTAATTCAACAACATGAACATTAGTATACAGAAATAAATGATTAAATATTGAGGCTCAGTGCAAGGGAAACCTTGTTCTGGATTATCTGAAAAATTTAGGAGCCCAAGCAGATCTGCTATTTAATGTAACTTTGCAATTAACATGCAGAGAGAAGTGATTTCACGTAAAAACTAGCAGCTGTTTGAATTATTATAATTATTAGTGGAGCCTGAAGGAACTCCCTCCTCTGAAGATGTTTTTTTGTACTGAGAGAAAAGTCCTCTAGCATCACCAATGGTAAATTCTGTTCAATAGCACCTTGCTTTTAGTCGCTTATCTGCTTTTTAATCTTATCTTTTTCCTGCTTTTTAAATAAATGTTTTATTCCTCAATTGTTAATCACTCTGAGGTTTCTGTTGAGACATCTGGTGGATTAAAGTTCACATATAACCACTTGATTAGGAGGTGAGGAATTACTTTTGCTTAAGAGCAAAGAGCACTTGAAAAATGTATTTTGCCCGATAAATAACTACAACAAATATCCTTCACGGTAAAAGTAATTGTTCAAGTACGTGCCTTTTAAATTAAATCTCAGTAAAACATCCATACAATACACACAATGCAAGAAAATGACACAACAACAACTTTTAGGATAAACATGTAGAACGTGCAAAAACAAGTAACATTCCCATACAATTCTGTATACCTCATGCATAGAACAGGAACACATGTAAATGCTTTGTTCTAACAAAATACATTTAATTGCTTGAAATAGAGATTCTTGCTATTAAAAAGTAACATTTGAAATGTCCTTAAGAGGGCTCCCTAGGATGCATAAAGTACTTTGTAAGCCATAAGTTGCTAACATGTAGATTGCAGTTTTGTAAATACATCATTTGTTTCAGTTAGATTAGCATGTAATTAGACAGGTTATATCAGTCCTATAAGAGGGCTGATATTTAGCTCAGGTTAACTGCTAGAGCAGAATATTAAGGCAAGAATATTTTATTTTTAAAAAAATCTAGAATGCATGTTCACCCAATGAAATTGTAAATTTGAAACAAATTAAGAGGAAGTGCTTCTATGTCATAATGAATAATTAATACATGGATTTCAACACCACAAAATATGAATTGCTGGTTTATAAAGTAGCTTTATAAAGTACTAGATAATGTCATGGAAAATTAACCTATCATGCCTATTAGCAAAGATAGCTAAGGAGAACTTTAACTGTTAAAGGGACGTTTCACTGAATGCAATAGCAAAGCGGCACAGCATTGTGAAGTTCATTGCCATCATATCCAATTGTGGGCTTTTTGGAGATGTCCAATTAACTCTTATGAGAAACACATTGGATTAAATGACTCTCGCTCTAATCCAATAGAATTCTTCTTACATTTTTGCAAACAAGCCTAACCAACCAGTAAAGATGATCAAGCTGGCATACAGTAGATGAGTAAGTTTTTATTACAGCCAAAGGCCAGCGCAAGAGAACATTTAGAAATAATAAAATAAAGATAGTATAAGGACAATAGGTTTCTGGCTTCTCTGCATACTAATCAGTATTTCCAGATAAGAATCAAACTTTCTTTACTGTTGTTCACAAGACAATGCTAGGTTTGTTTAGATGTTAACTGAGATCTAACACTGTAAGCCATCTGACATAATTTTGTCACCTGGTATATAATATCTTCATCCTGAACTTATATAAGTAAGGAAATGTACAGTAAAACAAATCTGTGATACCTGGGAATGCCAACAAAATCACCATCTCTATTAGAATTAGCATATTCCACAGGAAAAACATTATTTTCTATTGCTTTTGATCCACAAGGGCATGTATGTTCCTTAAGTAGAATGTTATTAAATTTACCCTGTAAAACTACCAAAAGTAGCAAGTGAAATTTTGCTTTAGCAAACACTCTGTTATATTTAGGGACTAAGCAAAAAGAGCGAGCTGGCAGGATGGATCAGCCGCTCCCTGATTCTGCCAATTTGGGATCTAATTTCTTGTTGGTTTACATCTGTAATATGTTGTCTTGGAGCCATTATTGTTTGTGTATAGAGCAGGGAGAGAAAAATTCAGGGGAAAATCCAAGGGAGCACAGTTTTAAAACTATACACTGTTTCCACCTAGATTGGAATTTAATAAGATAGACAAACAGACAGGCCAACTTGGAAGAATTTCATTTTTGGCCAATAATTGACAATTGTTATCCAAGTTCTAGTTTCACATCTCTTTATCGCAACCTCCAACTATACATCTGTGGATTCACAGTTCCTGAAGAGTGAAATACCGCCCAAGATATTTGAAACATTTAGCCTGTTTTATCTTTGTGCCATTTTGGAAACATTAGGTGACCACCAAGCTGTCTTGAGAAATCTATAATCCTGGGAAAGATAGAAGGAAAGAGAAGATGATAACTGGCAGCAAGGTGGATGGACTTGATTACAGCAGCAATTGGTGTACTTTTTGATGATCTCAAGGATCAGATTGTCCTGGAAATGGTCACTAACAGCTGAGAGTAATTTGATGACACATAATCTTTAGTCTCTCAATAATGCAATTGTACATCTTGGGTCTTTTAGGAAAGACCATTGTTTTGGTCTTTTGGTAGCTACAGTAACTCCCTCACTACATTATTGAAGTGAAGAATTCAAAGCACCCGCTTAAGGCTAATAGACTTGTGAAAGTAGCACTGTATCATCAGCATAAAACACTATTGGAATTCTTAGTTCTGCCAGCATAGAAGCAAAATGGTACACCATATTGAAACTCCTGGTTAAAGTATTGATGTAAAAATTGAATAAGAAGGGTACCAAAATGCAACCTTATCTAACAGCACTGTACTAAGATTGTTTTAGCATAATGATTATATGATTTATTAGGGTTAAAGCAGTCTGTTCCATCCCCCTTTTTTTTAATCTAGAATGGATTTTCTGTCCAGTCTTGTAATTTCCACATAAGTGAGTGTCACAGAGTTTATTTATAATGTTCAACAAGTTAATTGGTCTCTATTTACCAGGCTCATGGCTAGCTTCCATTTTAAAAATAAGAATTATGATGGCCAGTTCTTTGGGATCAGTGCTGTTATTGATATATGTAAAAAGAGGTGCCAAGATTGATGCCTACCAGTACTCATTTGTCCTTATTAACTGTGGTGTGATGTTATGGGCACCTTTCCTTTTTATAACTGTTCAATTAATATTTCTGTCATAGAGATAGTGACAGGTGGCCAATCAGGAAATACTTCTATAGAGGATAGAAAACTAACTTAATTATCATTTAGCTGGCTATTGTAAAGGACCCTATAATGAGATTCGCCAGTGTTCTCCAAAACATGACTAAATACCTGGTGAGGAGATAACTTGGGAGGTCAGCTACCAATCACCAAAGGCTAGCTGTGTCCTTCTTTTTAACTATACTGATGAGTTGATGACTAAGGTAGTTGTACAGATTAAAGATCGATTATAATGTTTTCCTCTTTTTGATTTTTAGCAAGGATTTATATTGCCATTTTAGGTCTAAAAGATGTTTCTTGGCATCCTGATCAAGCCAGTCCTTGGATCTAAATCATTGGGCGAGAGGTATTGATTGCAACTGAGGATGTTAGAAATGTTTGCATTTTTTTGAAAGTAGGAATTATAGCCCTCCAATGTTTATTTGCCTAAGTCTGGCTGCACTAGGCAAGAACAATTGGTTCAGAACTGAGAAATGTTTAGCAGAGCCATAAAAGCTTTCTGGTATCTCTCACTGTACTTGATACATGGCTGCCTCTCTTCCACATCTGTAACTGACCAAAAGTAGAGTTAATGTTTAATGTTCACCTTAATAGAAAATGGATATTATCTAGATCTATTTACCTCTAGTTTCTCAACCCATGAGAGTAACATATCAGAGATAAGGAAGTAATCTAGGTGGGTATTTGCAATTCTACTCAATAAACAAATGCTCTAGGATAGTCATCCACCACTGCCCTATTTAGTATCTTCAGATCTAACCATGTTGGGACTTGGGTTAAACTCCAACCAGCTGTGTTACAGGTGGAGTCCTTAAGTACTCATGGAGAAATTGAAACACCTTCCATGTCTAGGGAATGTAAATTATACTGAGCATTTAGATCATCTCTGAGAATTATATGGGTGAATGGGGATTTATTATTAAGTTCTCTTTCTCCAATTCTGCCCACAAAAGTTTAGTCTGAGTATGCAGATTTTGGGGTGGTAGGTATATATTAATCAAGAGAAACTAAACAGTCTAAATTTGTGTAAAGCAGCTATCACCAAGTTGGCATGGTATGGGAGAATGAAAGTCTTCTCCTGCTACCTTGTTGAAATAAGTGATTCTAGATCTCCTTTGGCCCTTATGCCTTTATCACTTAGTGTGGCCCCAATTAAATGAAAATAGTATCCATCCAATTCCACTCCCCTGAGAGTCCAAGTTTTTTGTAAATAAACATATTTAGTCAGTTATCTCAGAAATTCTGTATTTTTGTGACCCCTATGCTTATCTAGCTATATTCTAGGACCTGAAGGATAGATTATGTTGGGTTTTCAAAGAGAATCAGTCAGTTTGATTTATGGCAACTGCCCCTAGCTCCTCACCTCTGACAAATCATACACCTTGGTCTAGGGTCTTAACTACTAAGATAAGTTTTGGGAGCTCCCCTATGTATAGCGGAGAACATTAAGAGCTAATTCAATAACTAATTCTGAGTCCAGCTGACACAGTTCTTTTCAGGGTCATAGGTATCTTTAATAACCACTGATGAAATCATAGGGATCAAATTCTTTGAGGCATTTTGCCTACTATACTTGCTAGTCTCCTTCAGTTGATAAATGAATCCTGAGAAATTTTCTGATAGGTTTACTTCAAACATACAGGGTAAACAAAAATAGTTTAGCTTAACTGCAATTTCTGTGATTTCTATAATGATTCCTTCCTAATTTGAACTATTCAGTTGTGTCTTGTGTGTGGTCTTATTGCTATGCCCCAGAGTCCTCAGTATTCACAATTGTTTCATTTGGCTTGCTAGAAGAATCCATCCAAATCTAAGTTTTAGCCTTCCTATGGAGTTGATTTCCTGGTCTGGTTAACCTAGTAGGGCTGACAGCTAATCCAGTGAAACCATTAAGTTTATTTGGGGGGAAGGGAGGTCACAGTATCACAAAGTTTCAGAACCCATGAGTTATATTAAACTCCATTTACAGAAGTAGGGATATAGAAAATATATAGCTGCATTCATTCCCAGTAATAGATTTCCTATAGGAAATGCGGCTGGGCACTGCCAGCAACAAGATGCTGGGCAAAATGGACATAGCAGATTCTGTTCATCATCTTTTCCTCTTCCTTGATATTCTCGCATACATATATATACAGTATTCTCACATACATACATACATAAGGTAAAGGTTTCCCTTGACGTAAAGTCCAGTTGTGTCTGACTCTAGGGAGCGGTGCTCATCTCCGTTTCTAAGCCGTTAGAGCCGGCGTTGTCTGTAGACCCGTCCGTGGTCATGTGGCCGGCATGACGACACGGAATGCCGTTACCTGCCCGCCGAAGCGGTACCTATTAATCTACTCACATTTGCATGTTTTCGAACTGCTAGGTGAGCAGGAGCTGGGACTAGCAATGGGAGCTCACCCCGTCGCGCGGATTCGAACCGCCGACCTTCCGATCGGCAAGCTCAGCAGCGCAGCGGTTTAACCCGCAGTGCCACCGCGTCCCCACATACATACATACATACATATATTTTACTTATTTATTTGTCATATTTTTATTACCGCCCATCTCCCCCACTTGGGGGACCCTGGGCAGTTCACAATAAAACAGTATAAAATACAATAAAATCAGAATAGTATCAATAAATATACATATAAAATATAATAAAATCCAAATGATGGCAGATCTAATTCCACCCAAAGGGGACCAGAACCTTCAAAAAATTTCAGATGTCACCACTTGCAAACACTCTTCACAATGATGCCATTCAAAGAATATTTGGCTGGGAAGCATGGGGAGAGGATTTTGAGTCCCTCCCCTCCCCTGAAAAAAAAAATGAGTAAAACTTCCTGCTTTCTGGAATTCCAGATGTAAAGGAAAGAAGTCAAAGGAAAGCAAAGTGGGTGCACTCCCAGGACTTAAAAACTATACATGAACACCTCCCTAACTGCTTAGCTACACAGACAAAGCATATAATCATGGGATATCTTGCCTCTTTCTCAACCTCACTTCAAATAAAGGCAACCTCCCCAAAATGCCAGAGCAGGATATGCAAAGGACAACCAGTATGAAGTATGTCATGTGTTGAGGATCCTTGAATTAATTCCTAAGAATAAACAGCATGGATTTCTATCCAGTACAAGGGAGGGAGAGAGGAAGGAAGGAAGGAAGGAACAAACCAGCCCCTTTCCCTATATCAAGGCAGCTGTATTGTCTGTAATGCTTTGCCAAGGAGCACTCCAGTTGGATAATGCATGTTCTGTTGTTACTCTGCCTTTCCGCATCCTCCCAACTGAGTGTCTCAGATTCTGTACTACTCTACTCACAGCCCCCGAGCTTGACATGCTTTCATTCCTATCACTTCCAAGTCCCAACTGGCCTATTTTTTAAGTGGGAATTAACATAATTCCAATGAGTGCAATTATTTTTCCTTCAATCCACAAATATTTCTTTGTAAAGGCACACAAGCATTATTTGATGTTTTTATTTGTGCTTTGTTACAAAAGATTTTTCTCCTACATTTTTGAAATACTCCCCGTGTGCCATTTAAGTCCATTAACACACTACCTTGGGTTAGAAAAGTTCTGAAAAGGATAGATGATAGCAGCAAGTAATGAATGTCAAAAAAGGGAGATTTTTTTCTGAGACAAATGAAGAGACATATGAAAACACCTTAGGTATTTATCTATCTGAGAAACTGCAATGGTTTAGCAGTCTTACTTCTTTTTTTTTTAATCTTTTCAGTCATGCCTGATTCTCAGATACTGCCTGGACAAGTCCCTGTAGTTTTCTTGGCAAGGTTTTGCAGAAGTGGTTTGCCATTGCCTCCTTCCTAGGGCTGAGAGTGAGTGACTGGCCCAAGGTCACCTAACTGGCTTTGTGCCTAAGGTGGGACTAGAACTCACGGTCTCCCAGTTTCTAGCCTGATGCCTTAACCACTACACCAAACTGGCTCTCTTTACACATTTAAATAACCCTTTTCTTTCATTTTCCTATAATCAATTTTTGCACATTTCTATGTCCATGGTTTTTTCTTCTTGGAACTGAAGTAAGTATTTAGCTACATAGATACTTCATGAGTACTGAAATTATTTCTATATACCCAGGCATCCATCCAATTTTATGGGAGATACCATACAACATTTTCCATGGGGGGCATATGTGTGCATACATGTGGCCTCTCTGCCTGCACTAATCAAGGTGGGTGAGGAGTGGAGAGAACATAGAAATAACTGGGTTCAATAACTGAGTAGTCAGATGAATTAATGCACAGATGGAAACAGATGTGAAAAGTGACAGATGATTTCAAGGAGGTGTTTCTCTGCTCTAAAAGTGTTTCGATAATAGATGAAGGAACCTTGTGGTCTCATTAGCTTTCCTGAATCTACTGATTATTATTATATAAAATATTTTGTATCCAGAAGAGCAGAAACTTACCTCATATATATCTTTCATCCAGTATGCAATTCCTTGAAAGCTTTTTGCATTTGTGATATCATAAACAAGAACAACTCCATGCGCTCCTCGGAAAAAACTAGTAGTAAATGTATGAAATCTTTCCTGGCCAGCAGTGTCCCTAAAATACATCATAATAAATAATTTAGCACTACTATTCACTGCAGAACTGTGGACAAAGAGCCACAATGCACTCAGTGCAGTTCGCTATGAACATCACAGTAGAAGCAGTGCTGACTAGTGGAAATTCTGACTGATCCAGCCGTTTTTCCTTTGACATATATCTCAGCACTTCCACACTAGAGATTTGTTCCAGAGCAGATGCTTTGCAAAACTATGTAGGTAGTATTCTTACACTTAATCTGAAGCCTTGCCCTATGAAAGAACAGGCAGATTTTTCTCTTCACCCAATTTATGACCTACACTGCATACACCATGTGTAGTGATTAAGGCACCAAGCTAGAAATCAGGAGACCGTGAGAAACAACAATATGTTCACTATTTTTTTTCTCGACTAAAGAAGGTCTTTAGTCTTAGAAGACCAAAACTAGATACTAATTATGTTCCTTACAAAACTTACCATATTTGAAGTTTCATAGCTGTATTATCACATGAAATTGTTTTCACTTTGAAATCAATGCCTAAGAAGAAAAACACAGACCTATTAATGTAACTATTAATAAGAGAGCAAATCAAAAGACAGAGTAACTGAATGAAAAAAAAAAAATTCTTATCAAGCAGAGTACGCAGTAAAAGAGCAATTTTCGTATAAACAGAAACTCCACAGCTATATTTTCCCATTGAGAAATCATCTCCTCCTCAGAAACATTCTGCAGCACGCTGTAACTGAATTAAATCATCTTTTTGCATTTAATGCATATTTAGAAGTTTGGTTTAGTTTAAGTTCAACAAGTGATCATTTTATTAACACTTCAATTACAGAAAGACAAAATAAAAAACTAAAAATTATTATCTAAGCCCAATACGTTTTTCCTTCATTGTATGGAGCCAGCTGTACAATTTAATGTTTGAATTCCTTTTGTGCAATAGCTGAGGCAACATCTGAAAGGGGCACAATATGTGGTAAAAACAGGAAGGTCACTTTCAAAACACTGAGCTGGAAATGCTTAAAAAATAATAACTCAGCAGGGGATTTCCAGTCCTACAGAAAACATTTTATATTTGACATAAATTTTAATAATAAATTGACATGAGCATTTTTATTTATAAAAAGACAACTAAAGAGTGCTGAATCAGACAAAAATTTAATCTAAATTAAAATAAGGCATATTGACTTCTTAAATCAACTTTACATTTATTGACCTAAAAGGTCAATGAATGTTAGTGAAAAACAGAAGTCAATAAGCATTGCATGCATCAGTTATTCATAGCTTTATATAAAATTTCAAACAAATTTCATAAATGGACAAGGCTGAAGTGGGGGTAGAGAGAAAGAAATAGAGCACCAGTTGTACCACCAATAGTACTAAGCAGTCCTATTGCAAAAAGCTAAACTCATCATACTGCATCTGCCCTAATTTTCTTCCTGCCTTTTTAATATTATTATAAATGTGGTACACAACAATCTAAATCTAATTCTCAGAGGCACACTTAGATTTCAACTATCTTATTCCTTCCAGTCTGGATGAAGTGTCAAGTATGACTAAGAGCTTTAAAAAGACTAATAAATGGCACAGTATATCCCCAGCTCCTAAGCAAAATGTTCCTTTCCACAATACTGGGTAGCTACTAAACTGGAGATGAAACTGCAGAATATTCAAGAGGGCTGTTCAAGTCCATCTCCACATATTTTGCTTGTCTTTTCTAAGCTAAGTCAGTCAAGGTTCCGCAGGTGTTTACATGCTAAAAACAGGCCTTTAAAAAAAGATGGGATTTCCTCATATATGTTGGTAAATATACACAGTTTTCTAAACACCTCAGGTTCTCCCAAGCATATTGATGCATCTCTTATTCCTCCATGGCCCTACATTGGCTCCAAATCCTGCCTGAACCCACTGAGTTTGCTGTTAACCAGAAGTGATATTTAACCTCCTGTCTTCTTTATCTATTCTTGTCCCTTTTCTTGCTTATCGACTTTTGGGTGGAAGTGTTCCAGCTTCTGGAAAGAAGGAAGTAACAGCTGAAAAAATTACTGTACTCTATGCTAGGGTATATTTTCTGCAATAGAAAGTTAATGCCTCTCTCTTTCTTTTTAAAAATCTGGCTAGTGTTCAGACATCAGTTCTTCTGCTTCCTGCTTCACTTGGCTATTTGCAAATGAAGAGGTAACTCTTATGCGGTTCAAGAATGGGATAAGATAACTCTAAGTGAAGATGGAATAATGGGAAGGAATTGAGGTTACAGAGGCTTTTCATATTTTAGCACTGTGTGCCTGACCAATATATTCCTAATATGAATCAGTGGCATATGTACAAAAATAGTTTTTATTACTTACATCTATGTGTGTAAAATGATTTTATATTTTCTTGCATCCCAGTGCTGTTTATATGAAGAGAATGAATGGCTGATGTGTGAATTTGCACAACAGTGTCTAATATAGTGATATTTAACACACAATGCTGAAAGATAGCAGAGATGGTTTTATTCTTTTGCTATGTTCTTTTTTTCAGGCAGACCAAAAGGGGCAACAAGGCCAAGCTGTTAGTTACAGAGACTACCTAAATAGAGGTTTCTCCTTTCATACTTTGACAGTGACAAAAAGCTACCCGTCTAGTTACGCACTTTCAAATCCAGAACAGTACCTATGCAGATTGCAGAAACTGATTCTTTTAGCAGACCTTACTGATTTGGGAGCCTATCATCATTTGATCTTCTCAGAGCTATGAGGATGTATCTGTATTTGCTCTACACCTATCAAATCATAATTGGGTTTAAAACAGGAACTGGCTAAATCAAGAGGTAGCACACAGTAGCTGTGAAGGACCCAAGAAAACAGAGATACACCACAATTTGATCTGTAGACCTGAGATCCTTTATCTCAAATTTATGGAAACTTTTCAGTTTTGCAATTGTTCATTTATAAATAACTAGTAACAGATCATGTAACTATTGGTAGTTATTCATTGTACAGATAGTTGAAAGCAAATTAGGTCAAAAATTGAAAGAAGTGCATTATTATCTTCCTTAATGCCAGCAAATGATCTGTACCAGTTATTTTATTTTTCTTGATTCCATGTATACCTCACTTACTACAGAAACCTCAACTGTAGCCATGATTTTATAAATTATAATTGTCTACATTCAAACTATGCATGATTTACAAACCACAATAGTGAACTCACATTTCTTGCTGAAACAAAACCCAACATGAATCACTCAACATAATGTACAGTATGAACCCACCCCTTTAATGTCATGATGCAGCAAGTTCTAGCTTCAGATAATCAGTGTCCAGAAGTGAGGTGGGGAGCCAGCCATCACTCTAAAAAAACAGAAGTAGATGCATGGTAAGTTCCAAAAAGCAAGAAACAGTCCAGAGAACTAGAGAAAGAGGTACTTGATGAAAACTAAGCAGGAAGAAGGAAGATGGTATTTAGACACTTTCACTCCAAGGTCAAAGGCAAGAAACATATGGGCCTGTTAGATCAGAAATAAACCTTTAGTCTGCTGGCACTGAGATCTAGATGGCACTTTAAATTGCAGTGTTCTTTCTATTCAATATGCAGTAGAGTAGAAGGCTGATGATGCAAAAGTCATGGCCTCAGTACTGGAGCCCAACTGGATACATCTGTGCATGCATACTTGTACTTTTCAATGAGAAAAGCAAATATCTGCCAGGATACATTGAATAGACTTAGGAATTTAAATTCTAAAGTCATTGAGCATCAAGTATTGCCACTGCTATTTGGACAGTTATACATTTCTGATAATTTGTGATAATTTAAGTGTATGTTCATCTCTGAGTAGATGAAAGATATTTGGTTACAAATAAGTATGTAATTATCTGAAAACTATAGGGAAAAAAACAATGTAAGAATGCATTTCAGTGTTGCCACAAAGCAATTGAAAGAATGTTCATGAAATAGATGAAGACATGTGATGTGACCACCATGCTGAGGAAGGGCCATATTTGGCCAGTATTTGGATGGGCGACTAACTGTGTGATATATGTGTGTATATGTATATGAATGGGGGGGGGGTGCAAGAAAGAAAGGCAGAATGGAACTCTTACCTTTTTGTATATTAGCAAGGACTCTATCAATGAGTAAAACAAAAATGCTTCTACTTTGAGAGCAAAGATGAAAGAAAAGATCCTGTTGGCCTGTAATTCCTCTGCAGAAGATAAGTTTTGCCTCTAAAGAGTTCTAAAAACTCAGTACTTTCTTGTATATACTTATCATTGTGCTATTACAATATTCATTGCAAGAAAATATGTCATAGAATATTTCAAAAATTTATCTGGCGAAGCATCTCCATGTTCACTTGGACATGCAAATCTTTCTTCCCATAAACTTTTTCCCTGGTGTTCAATGAGGTGCCGTTGTTTAAACAAAAAACAGTTATTCTTTATAGTCTGCTATTCTCAATGTGATGAGTCTGCCTTATGATCCGTATAAGTTTAATTAGAAAACTATAGCTGCTTATAATTCACAAAAACTGCATAATTGAAGAGGAAGAAGGGCAACCATCCCTGAGAGTTTAAGTGCTGAATAAAGTGCTTTCAATGAAAATTTACTGTGACTGCTTTTTTTTGTTTTTTTAAGGAAAGCAAATCTTGAACAACTAAACGCTACTATCCACAGCTGCAACCCTCCAATATTGCTAGCAAATTAGCAACATGCAATTATAATTCTGGAATTGTGAGCAGGAGCTGAAGAGCCCCAAACTATGAGAAACAAGCATTTAAGCACCAAGAAATGACATTTTATCATATTATCCTACTCACTCTGTATTCCTTTGTCTCTAAGCAAAGTGAGGGGACTCCCATTCCTTGCAGAGAGGAAATTCTAGGGGGACCTGAGAGAGAACTTTGGAATTAAAAGAATTGAGGCCTTCTGTTGAGATCTGATGTGACTTTGCCCAAAGATACAGGGCTACTTTTTTTAATTGACACTGAGCTCTTGCTGCAAAGTTGTATGGTATTCATAAGACTGCACAACTGTAGTATATTTTTACATTGTAATTTATAGTTATGAGAACAGAGAACACAAGCTGGGCACAAATAACTCCTCTCATCTTTAAACATTTCAAATCTATATAGAAACAAAAACTACATCAGCCCAGCTACACAACTGGATACTGAGCTGCTGATGTATGATAGATGGCATCTGAATTGCACCCCACCCTCTGGGGTAAGATCCAATTCAAGTATTAATTGCAATTGTACAGCTGCCCCACCTACTGCCAGTACCTTCCCATTCCTAATAGCTCCTCCACATGATCTACTGACTGTGGTTGGGCAATGCTTCAGCAGTCACATTGAGACAGCTTCAATGTTGATGTCACTCAGGTCATTCCTATCCAGTGTGGAGGCAGCCTGCAGTCATGCTTTCCTAGTCCAAACATTTTCTGTCTTGCCCAGGCCTGAACCTCTTCGTGCACTTTCTCTGCTGCACTTTAATTTGGTCTTGACAATGTCTGAGCTCCTACCAATCAATGGAGGGATCTGCCAGAACATCCCCTTTACTCTGGTCAGTGGTTGTTGCCATCAAGAGCCATTGCACATTCCCACTTAAAGCCTGAATCCCACTATGCTTCAGCCTCAGGTATTATGTGGCTTCCTTCTATATCTCTAATAAGTGGTGCTCTGAAACACAGGTTCATTGATTCTTACTACACATTCAACCGTGGTTGCAACACTTGGGGATAGCAGCAGCTGATCAGAAAGAACCACTGACCTGCCAATAGAATGATTTATAGAAATAATGTGATTTTGGTTTAATACAGAGTAAGGGACTGATTATGGAAATCGTTGTATATCCTTGCTGTTAAAAGTCAGCAGTCACCTCTTACTGTAACCTTTAAAAAAAAATTTCTTGTATTTTTACTCTTTTTAAAGTTTTTTTTTCTTTGTGGTTTTTGTTTTTTCTGTAGCTTTTATCTTTATCTGAAATCTAATAAAATTCTTATTGAAAAAAAGAAAGAAAGGAAGAACCATTGACCCTTGGGACTCTGCCCCGCTCCCTACCCCACTGGTGGTGGACTACTGAAATGTGGAACCTTTTTTTAGGTTAATAACATGTTCACCAGTAGCTCAGTAATTTTTTTTTTTTTTTGTAAAAAAACAGCTTTAATGGTGGGCCACTGAAATGGAGGATTCTCTCTCCCTCCCTCCCTTTTTAAAAAGGGAGAAATTGGCAAGAGTTTTAACACTTTCCCCTTCTAGCCCAACCCACAGTAAGAACAGTAAAATGTGTGTTCCACTGATGGATGCATCAAGCCAGAAGGTGTCAAATACTAGGAAGAGTTAGTGGAGGAGGGCTCATAGAAAGGTTCTGCCAATGGAAACCACATCTCTTCAAATTGGCACTTGGGTTTCCTAGCATGGATAGGAAAGAAAAGGTGGGTAAAGAAGTAGGGAAATACACCAGTGAGGTGGATATGGTAACCACCACTAATCCCATATCATTGTCAAAGCTGAAGAACAGGCTGAAATCTGAACAACTATTTTTTTAAGCCAGGTTCATTTCCAGCCAATTTTACCACGAGTCAGTAGCTTAAGGCTGCTGTTCAAGAGAGAACTGAGACTGGCAACCACTGTCCATTTTTCAGATAGGGAGTGTAACAGCAAGATATGATCTCACCTTCTTGTTACCTATATCATTCTTTGCAAGGAGGGAAAAACAGAATGAGAGATAATAGGCATAAGCCATCTTTCCCAGTAAAAGAATCACAGCTTGAGCTGCTAGCAGTCTCAGTAAATTCTTTCATTCTTCCCAAGGACAGCAATGAGACGAAGTTACAAAAGCGAATTATACTTTTAAAATCACAATCCAGCTCTGACATGGATCCTGACACCATGCTGATGTGAGCACAGCAACCACACCAGCAACTGTTCCACTATGTACAGTACATTCTACAACTTGGTTGTGCATTGCTCTGTAGCCGACACACAGCAGATGTACATGATGCAGATTGCATTGCTGTGTAGCCAATGTAAGCAACCAGTCTGCAGATTTTCATCCACGCACACCCAGTTTTAGCTATGCTTTAGTTAGAAAACAATTTGTAAAAGAGGATTTTAAAGCTAGTCATATAATAGGTCTTTTAAACATCAAGTCTAGCTGAAAAGCCTAGATCAGTCCAAAGCATGCACAAAGCTGCTGTATCTAAAACCTTCAAGAATTAGCTTTGGATGATATTGCCACATGATTGATTTGTAGTATAAAATGTTCTGATTCTTATCTATTTTAACACTGAAATGATTGCTCAGTTATAAACATTTCAGTTATATTAAAGGAAAGTGCTGCTTGTTTATGCTTTTTCATTTCAAATCTAAAAGGAACTCATTTCATTATATTTTATATATTTATATCTATCTCACAGGTAAGGACACTTTCTTTTCTAGAATCAATGATCTGGTGATAGCTGCTTTAAACATTAAGCTTCCAGATGGGGTTGACTATAAAGAGCAGATCTTCATTAGCATATTTACATTAGATTGACAGAACCTAGCCTTAATTCATCTACCTCTCATAAAGATTCTGAAGCTTTTATTCAATTTGACAAACCAAATGGAAATCAATGAGACTGAAGAATGCTTAGAAGAATAGCATAATTTGTATGCAAGTGAATCGTTTAGTGTAATTCTAATCCAAATATGCAGGAGTTGTTTTATTTATAGTATATGTCCATGCCTCTAAAGAAATCAAAAGGATTCCATATACTGTACGTACACATAAACACGGATAATTTTTAAAAACCATGGTCACAATGAAGCACAGAATTAGACATACATAATCAATTTAACAAGCATATTCAGTTCAGAGTTGGATTGTGGTCAATAGATACAATTACTACTCTCATACTATTAACATAGACAATAGATTTACCATGTCAATTATATTCCTAGCTGTGAGCATGTATAATTGCATTTACCAGTATTTATCTACTATCCTTCCCTTCTACAGCTATCACTATCAAAATGTTGACTGTATAGTCTTTAAAGACAGGACCATGGGTTTTTTTGATGAAACTCTTTAAAATTATCATGTAATTTCCCAACTTAGAACAATTCATCAACAAGAGGCTACATAACACATATAGAAAGCAGACTGTCATACCCTTGCCCTGCCCAAACAACTTAAAGTTTCAATTTCAACATAGGAAACAGAAGGAAGAAAATGTGAGGGCTTCGCAGTAGTCTTATGCTTACTTCCATCCTAACTATAACTTTATTCACATGAAATATTAAGCTGTAAAATTCAGTTAATGGAAGATCATACCACTAAGTCATTTCAACCCCCTCTACACCCACATTACCCCTACCCACTTGTATGTGGCTCTTTAGCTAAGGCTTGCACCTTACTTTTGAGCAGACCTGAAATGGAGTTTGTAACCTAGGATAAACCTTGGGTACAAAGTCTTGTTTTGGGGACTTGAAGGTGACATCCATTTCACTATGGATGACACAATAAACTGGAGACTTCACTTAAAAAGCTAGGTGCATGTGTAACATGGTAGTGTATGCTTATTAACAGAAATTTATAGCTTACCATATCCTGAAAGCATAGTCCATATGTTATATTGTACACAAAGAATGCAGCTGACTCTAGGCTTTCAGCTATTACCTGAGGGAAGATCCATGAGCTATGTTCACAGGATGTATTTTGTCACAGTTTGCATAACAAAACACATTTGGCTGAATTCATATACCCCTGCACCCCAAAGAGGTAAATCACATTTTGGCTTAGAGTTTTGCACACACAGAATCAGTCTCAAATTATTAGCATCAGTTAGTTAGGAAGAGGTACCCTTACACAGATCTTAGTTCTATCCTCCCAAAGGTGGTGTGCACAGGATTGCAATACACTTTCACGTAAAGTTACAAGATGCAGGGGAACAAAGTTACATCCAAGGCAACAGGAGAGATTTTAATGTTTTTATTTATTACATACATATGGTGATAAAAGAATTCACCCAGTGGTACTGTCCCCACTAACCATAGAGGGTCATCTGTTATATTGTTGAGGCAATATAACGGTAACAGGAATACTCTTTATATTGCTTCAAGGACAGCTGGATGATACTAGAAGATGCACTCAGTCACTAGAGTAGTGTTTCTCATCCTTGGCAGCTTGGAGATGTCTGGACCTCAACTCCCAGAATTCCCCAGCCAGCATGCTGGCTGGGGACTTCTGGGAGCTGAAGTCCACACATCTTCAAGCTGCCAAGGTTGAGAAAGACTGTATTAGTGGGAAAATGGCCCACAAGCAAATGGCTTCCTTACTAAACATCCAGTCATAAACCATGATTTATAAGCCACAGTGGCTGGGTTCATATATTAACCCAGATCAACAGTATATCAAGTTAGATACATAAATCATAGTATGGTTTAGTGCAGCCTTTCTCAACTTTTTGACCTCAGAGGAACCCTTGAAATATTTTTTAGGCCCTGGGGAACCCCTGCACATTCAGTCTCAAATATAGGCCAGAAGTTTAAAGTTATTGTATCTGTTTCTTGTGTAGGCCTGTATATGTGCATTAACAATGTTCTTAAACTAAGAATAACGAAACTTACCTCTTTAATGTGAAGTTGCCCAAATTTGAAATAATTGTTTAAATAAATCGTGGCCTCCCAGGGTGCCCTCTCACAGAACCCTAGGGTTCCACGGAACCCTGGCTGAAAAATCCTGGTTTGGTGTAATGTGTGTGAGCTGCAAAAGTTTCAAGTGCAAATAGTTAAATTTCACATTTTGCGGACCTTGGCAGAATTCAACCGTATCGCATTGAATGAAATCTCAACGACTACCGGCTTTTTTGGATTTGTGTTTGTTTACTTTATGATACAAGGAAAGAAAGCGGCTGGACACCGCGGCGATATTCTTATCTATCGTTGGCTAAATTAACCCAGTTTTCTGGGTCTGCATAAGGAAATATAGGGGCTGGGCTCGCCCAGTACGTTTTCGCCGAGCGTATTGGGCGTCCCGGGCACAGAAAACGGGCGCTGTCGAGGCGCGTTTGCTACTCACCGACGGTGGTGATATAGGAAGACGGCGGCGCCAGGGCGGTGGGGCAAAGATCGGTGTAGCGCCTCAGGACAGAGGTTTTCCCCACGAAGGAGTCACCCACCATCACTATCTTGGCCAAGCGCGCTTTCGGCGCCCCGCAGCCTGTCCCCTCAGCCATGGCCCGCCAGCAATAGGCAGGCGTGGACCGAAGCTGGCTTATCTGGAGTCGCTCGTTGGAGTTCTTCCTATAGCAATGGTGGTGAGATTGGCGGCCGGAGCGCCCACCCCAGTTGACAGCTGGCGCTCCTCTTCCGTCGCTGTGCTCCCGTTCCGTTCTCAGAGTTTGGGTTAAGGGTTGTTCCGGTTCCCGAGGCGCCTGCTTTCTCTAAATGCGGGGAGGGCAAGCTGACGAAGTTCCTTCCCTTTTCTGCTCAACGGGTGTGCGGTCACTTGCTTTTCCCCAGCAGAACACTTTGAGCAGCTGCGTGTTGCTTATTCCACAAAGTCCACTGGAGAAGTTCCTTCAGCCCTTCTGTTGGAAAGCAGCAGGAACTGGCTGCTTGTTATAGAGCCCTTATTATAAGCACATGAAACCTGCCAGAAAAAGGAGCAGGACATGATTATCCTTTTTGATTGGTACTAGTTGCTTGGCGTCACCAAATCTGTGCTGGCTTTCCCAACCTGATTGTCCTCCAATGCACTGGGGCTCCAACTCCAATCACTTCCAGTTTGACCGGGAGACCAAATTGTATTGATTTCCTTGAAATATTTCCACCGTTGGTGAAACATGAACAGTAATGTGTATCACCTTTAATTAACCTGACCTGGTATCTGATAATTTTCACTTTTTTTGTCTGTCACAGTATGGAAAAGCTATAAGCCTTTTTTCATTGTTATTCAATGTGCCAACAGTGATCTTGTTGGGGAAATTCTTAAAAATGAATCTGTAAGAGAATAACCAGCATGATTTTTTAAAAAAACAATTAAATATTTATATTGTATTTTGCCAAGGCAATAGCTGCTATGAAGTGACTGACCCAATATAATTAATCTAACAGAAATATATATTTAAACTGTTGCATTGATAAGACACAGAACAATCCCAATTTTAAAATTCTATACCAGCACCAATAGTAAAAGGCAGTTTTGATAAAGATTTTTGGAACTCACATCTTGTGAAACAAGAAATATGTGCCCCTTGTGGGTGCCAATCAGCCTTGGCACACACCTTGATAGTGGACTTGAGAGAAGAAGGGGGGGGGGAATGATGAGAATAAATTCCCCCCCTCAAATTACAGAGTTCAGATCCTATTTCTTCTATTGATTAACACTGAACATTGTGCAGTGCCTCTGATACAGCATGATAGAAGAACTGGAGACAGGATGGAACACAAAACCAAGCAGGGCAGGAAAAAGGTGCTACTAATCAGTCAGCAGTTGCCAATTTAAAGTTGTGTAAATCTTTTCTTTCCTACCAAGGAACTGACTCTGCACTAAGTGAGAAGAATCTGAAAAAGGTGACTGAAGGAAATAGGGAGACAGAGCGGCTGGTGGGAAACATGAAATTGTCTGCTCACAATTATGGAGGTTGGAAAATAGAGGAGGCAATTAATTATATGGAATAAATGAATTGGAGGGGCAGGAATAAGTTGGAGAGAAGAGGCCACCCATATGCCTGGAGCAGCTCTGAAGCAGGACATCAAGGCTTGGCCTTCCTCATTTGTCACTTAAACATGGGATTTAGAAGTACAGCCTCTGTACATGAAAACACCGTTTAATCTAGTAGCTATTATTGTGTCTTCAGCTGCAAATGAGAATCTGTTGCTCAAAGAAGAAGTAGCTATACAATACAGCTGAATTTTTCTTTATGTCTGTACAAACATGGAACGAATGGGATGTGCTTCCTGGATACATATCATGGCTTAGCTACAAATGTTAAATCAGGCAGTAGTTTGTTTTTAAAAAAATATTTTGTATGTGGTGAATGCAGTAACTGCCAGGTCAAATTCTTCCAATAAATAATTTGTTAGAAGGTTAATTACAAAGGTTGGGGGATACAGACATACCTGATTAGGATCATGGTCCCAGAGAAGGGGCAAGTTTTAGCCCTTTCTTATTCCTCTTATTAATTACCCATCATCATCTATTCAGCAACCAAAGTTTGTTTGAGTCTCCTTTGAGTCAAATATGACTCCGGGTAACATGTCCATGTCATCCATTTTCTTGGCAAAGAGTATAGAACTGGTTTGTGATTGCCTTCTTCTGGGATGTTTTTATTGCTTTCCTCTGTAGCCTACAGTCCTGCTATTTCCTGGTGGTTCCCCACCCAAATACTAACTAGGTGTGATTCTGCTTAGCTTTTTGAGGTCACCCAAGGTCAGCTATGTGTTGCTATCTAGGATACTCCTATCTGAAGTGCTCTCAAGTCCTTATGTAAAGACAAATAGCCGTAAGAAGAGAGCTATAACAAACTGAATTGGATAAGATTTAGAAATGTATCAGTAAGTTAATACTTGTTGAAAGTATGTTCACTTATTTTTTGCCATATTAATTCTTGTTAGAATCCACCAGAAAGAATAATAAAATCTAGAGTCAGTAAATTTGGGTCTGCATACAGGAAGTTCCTAGTACAACCAATCAAATGGCAAAAGCTATTCTTTTCCTCCTCGATAAATGTGCCTATTATATGGGGGACACAAATAATAGGCACATTTATCAAGGAGAAAAAGAATAGCTGTTGCCATTTGATTGGTTGTACTAGGAACTTCCTTGGGTAAAGAAAAAGATGAAATAAATTATTGAGGAAACACAGGAGGAGATTAAGTGAAACTTCATCAGGGTTTTCATCACATTCTGTGAATTACCACTGGCTGAGATATCTCTTGTAGCATACTGGCGGTCAAAGAATGGGAAAAACATATCAAGAAGCAGAGAACAGGAACAAAATTTTAGGCAGAAACTAAATGGATTCTCTACTACCTTTAATATAATAATGTTGTACAGTTCTAGTTTTGAGTTCTGTTGGCAATATCATTTAGTCAGATGTCAGACCAGGGCCGCAACTAGGGTCTGTGTTACCCGGGGCAAACATGGATTCCGTGCCCATTTTGGCACCCCCCCAGCACTCATTTTGGCACACACCCCCAGCGCTCATTTTGGTGCCCCACCAGTGCAATGCCCGGGGCACATGCCCCGGTTGCCCCCCCCCCCAGTTGCGGCCATGTGTCAGACACAAACTTGCTTAATTTTAGAAGTGCGATTGTCATGTATGTTTACAATAGTCCCTTACTTAAAATTATTACCCTTTTTGTTTCATTTTATTCATATTCCTACCCACAAGAGGACGCTCTTTCCATTTTTCTTCCAACGAATATTAAAACAAAAGATTTCAGAATATTATTAGCCTTTCTAGACCCTTCCTCCTAAGTTCAATGTTTTTAATTGTGCCAATAGCTATAGTCCTGATTCAGTATGTGGGTGTCATTAGTTTGACTCACATTTTAATGTAAACTTAGCAAATTTCAGACTTTCAGACCAATACCTGACTTAAAATGTGACTTCTCCTGTTTTGCAACATGGGTGTCTAATAAAAATGTGTTTACAGTCATCTACATATTGGTGCATAGAAGTGCTTATATATGTGAAAATATATACAAAAATGCAACATGTTAGGAAAAAGTACTTACAAACATGTATATATTAACAGAAACATGTAGACAAGTAGATTAAAAAGGCTACCTAAAAGTAGCATGAAATGCAATAGCAAGATGCTAGTCAGTTCAAGATACAGACATAATATAGTACGTCTCCTGAAATATCTGCATTGCTTGCCAGTTTATTTAGTAGGTCTAATTAAGTTACTGAAGTTAATCTTTAAAGCTTAGATGTCTTAAGACCTGACTGTTTGAAGGACCATCTCATGTATCACAAACATGTCTGAGCGTTCAGAGTTGTAAGAGTGAGCCTTCTGAAGATGCCTCCACCATCAGAGGCTTGTTAGTCCAGGACATGGGAAAAAGTCATCTGCTTTGTTCCAAGGCTATAAAATGAGCTACCTATAGAATGGGAGACAATATGCATCTCTTTCACCAGGCTTTTAATTAATCACCATTTTATTTATTTGTTTGTTTAAACAATTTATATGGCTGCCTATCTCACAGCAGTGATTCTGGGTGATATACAAAGAATTAACCCCCCCCCCCAAAAAAAAACCAATAGAATTAAAACAACCAACAATCCACATAACATATGGAATTGAGAAAAGAATCATTCCCAATTTACAAACAGAAAAAAACAGCAATAAAACCAATCAACCAGTAGAGCTCACTTAACCTCTTGGCCCAAATGCCTGAGGGACCAGCCAGGTCATTAGTGCCTTGGAAAAGGCTAACATGAGACCATCTGGATCTCCCAGAGGATGTTGTTCCATAGAGCAGGCCCTGCGACAGAGAAAGCATGACTCCTGGATCTGCCAAAATGATGTTGCTTGATAGCGGGGACCAGAAACATGCCCACCCTATTGGTTCTGGTGGGGTAAGCAAAAACAATAGGAGACAGGCAATCCCACAAATAGTCTGGCCCTGTGCTGTGTAGGGTTTTATAGGTAATAACTAGCAATTTGAATTGCACCTGAAAGCCCACTTGGAGCCAATGTAGCTTGTGGAACTGCGGTGTTACACAGTAACTGTGGTATTATTGTGAAATGCCAAATGTTCCACATGTCACTGCATTCAAACTACCAGTCGTAGTTTCCAGATGCTCTTCAAGGGCAGCCCCATTACAGTAATCCAAATGGGAGGTGACTAAGGCATTAATTACCATAAGGCCTCCCAATTCAGAAATGGGCACAATTGGCACAAGGTAAACCTGTGCAAAGGACTCCTGGCAACAGCTGCCACCTGTTCTTTGAGCAGGAGTTGTGAGCCCAGGAGAACTCCCAAACTCCCAAACCCAATTGCATCTGGGGGAGTGTAACCCCATTCAGAGTTAAAGATGGAAAAAGTCCAAATCTACAGTCACTTCGTCTTGCCAGGATTGAGTTGAAGCCTATTTTCCCTCTTATCTGAATCCCCAGAGCCTCTAGACTCTGGGAAAGAGCCTTGACACCATCTGGGCATCATCAGTATACCAATGATACCTTACCTCATTTCAGTGGATGACCTCCCCCAATGGTTTCATGTAAATGTTAAATAGAATCGAGGAGGGAATAGAGCCCTGGGTCTTCTGCAAAGCATCTCTTCCCCCTATCAATAACACGATTGATGGTATTAAAAGTCTCTGAGAAATCTAGGGGGGCTAGGATGGATGCACTACCCCCATCCTGAACCCATCAAAGGTAATCAGCAAGCACAATCAGAGCTGTCTCAATGCTGTGACATGGTCTGAATCAAACTTGAAGGGGTCCAAATGATCCACTTCTTCCAGAGCCCTCTGGAGCTATAATCCAATCACATTCTCAATAATCTTTCCTAAAAAGGGAAGGTTGGGGACTGGATGAAAATTGTCCAGGTCCATTGGGTCCAGTGATAGCTTCTTGAGGAGAGGGCAGACAACAGCATCTATCAAGGCAAGTGGAATCACCCCCTTCTGCAAAGAAGCATTCACTACTGCATGGACCCAACCACGTGTCACTTCCCAAAAGGCCTTAATCAACCAGGAAGGTAATGGATCTAAAACACAGGGGGCCAAACTCACAGTTCGAAGGACCTGCCCATCAGGGCTAACAGCTTCAGACTCTTCCCAGATAAACAGGAAACTCCATAGAACCTGTACAGCTGGATTCCAACTCCAGCCAAATTCCAGTGACTTTATCTGACCAATGCTTAGAATAGTCCTCACAGCAGCCCTGTTTTTATGTGCATAATGCTACTTATACTTCTTTAACTGCTCTGGACATTTAACCTGGAAATAAATGTAGTTGTACTTTAGGACTTGGGGATCATCCACACATCCTGGATGACATGGCACAGAAATGCCCACTAACTTATAGAAGACATTTCCTTGAGATATCACCTCCATCTTATTACCAGCTTACCTAGGAATTAGACAGTCTGAATTTGACTGTAACTGCTTCTGTGTAAATATGATATTTTCCTTCTATTTTCATGTTGTAAAAGTTCCCAAGCAGATACTTCAGGGTACATGGCAGAGGAGCCTTGAATGGTGCAATTAGGATTAGTGATCTGCGTAGTACCAATTAGACCACCGTCCCCTCTCATCTAGTAATTGGGCATTGTGCTTCTATTGCCAGTTTAGTTGTGGCTGGAGAGAAACAGAGTAACTTGCTTGTGCAGTCTATTTCCTTTTTTCTGGGTGTTGGACACAGGAATATTGATCTGGAATATCAAATGTGAATCTTCCAGGAGATCATTATTCCCACTGGCAAGTAAGAAAAATCCAAAAGTATTTGCCTCTTGAAAGGGTCTGGAAGAGTCACATGATAGTGACCTCTTTCCCAATCACATGGAAGTGTTTAGTTTCATTGTGCCATTTCTCAGAGAGAGGGCAGCACCTTGAACTTGTGATCAAAATATCAATCTTTTCCTGGAGATTGAGAGATTGATACTCCTACCATTCAGACTTTTTAGAAACTATTGCATGATTTCCATTCCCTGGCTCAGGATTAATGGGCTGCAGGTAAACTAAAATAAATCTAAGAAGTCTTTCAAATCAGGTCTTCTGAACACTCCAACATAAGCATATAAGAACTCAAGCAATTATTAATAGATATCCTGACAAAATGATGTCTAGCAGGTTATGAAGAATCAGAAACAACTAGTATTAGGGCTCATCTACACAGCCATTTTGCTATCTCTCCTCCCATCCTGGATCAGGGAGGAAATCATGTTGGCATACATTGTGCTATCTCCAAGGCATGCCCTTAACATGCATCTGGAATAGGGCCGTGTTATTCTTCTGTCCAAACAGCTCCACTGTGCAACACCATAAGGACAGCGATGGATGGTTTCTCCTAACTGAAATCCCAGTCTCACCACCTCACCAGCACACATTCATAGCACTCAGAGTTTATTTTTTAATTATTTGCCACAGGAATATCAACCTATTGACCTACATGAGATCGATATTCCTTGCACAGTGAGAAATACAGCAATGAAATACAAAGATATAATAAAATTGCTATATGCAGTAGTCATATAAAATGTTTTTATTGATCCTGCCATCTAAAAGATCATCCTGACCGCTTGAGGTTGGAATCAGAAATCTGTATGTGATCTCCATTGTATAAAGCAAAAATACAATCCTTTTGGAACTCTGTTGCCTTTTCCATTATCCATCAAATGTGATCTTGGGTGCAGTTGCCTCTTCTGAATCCAGCTTGTACATCTGGCATTTCCCATTCCTGACCATTTTCTTACTAGTATGTGAAATAAATGCAATTGTTTGGTAGTGTGAACTTTCTTAAGCACTGCCCTTTTTTGTATTGGAATATAAATTGATCATTTCCAGTCTCTTGGCCACTGCTGTGTTTTCCCCCCTTCCTTCCAGACAAGTAGCATGTTAACTGCCTAAGTTTTTAAACCATTCTGCTGGTATTTCATCAACTCCTGCAGCTTTATTGTTAGCAATATTTTCTAGGGCCCATTTAACTTCACTTTCCAGAATGTCTGGTTCTAGTTCAATGATCAAGTCTTGGTGTGTATCATAGATTTTGGGATCTTTTTTTGTACAGTTCTTCCATATAGTCATACTATTGCTCCTTTATATCTTCTTTCTCCAACTGATCTTTGCCTTCTTTGTCTTTTATTGTGCCTATCTTTTCATAAAAGTTTCTTTTGATTTTGGTAATTTTCTTAAATAAACCTCTTTTCCTTCCCATTTGACTGTTATCCATAGTTCCTTTGAATTTCTTATTTAGATGTAACTCCTTGTTTCTTTTTGCTGTTCTCTGGAACTCAGCATCTAGCTCAAAAAAATTTCTTCTGTCTCTGTTACCTTTTGCTTTCAACCTTTTTTCATCTACTTTTAATAAATCAACAGACAGCCATGTGGCCTTCTTTTGCTTTTTGCACTTTGGGATGTTTTTTGTTTACTTTGTCTTTAATAAGATATCATGCATTTCAGTCCAGAGTTCTTCAGGCTGTATTTTTTTCAAATCTAATCTACTTCATCTATTTTGTAATAATTCTTAAATAATCTATGGATAACTAATGAATTATTAGAGGATTTGTTAGTGTTCCAAATACTTCAGCTATCTATAATGATGTCATGAATGTTTACTTCTTTATGATTTCATGAATTTCAGTCTAGAGTTCTTCAATTTCTCAAATGTAACCCATTAAATCTATTCTTTACCTTCACTGCATAATCAGGCCAAGTATGAAACAATCAGTGACCTGAACCTACTTGAGGGGAGATAATAGAAGGAATGTAGACTTTTAAAAAAAAATTATACATGATCATGTGTGAAATGCCTGGAAAAAAATCCTCTTTTTTCTGTCAAAAGTTTTTTAGGATGGTTCAGGTGTATGCACAATCAGATTTTGGAATAGTTATGCAGCACTATATTAAGTACTACTTTCTAGTTGGTTTTCCTACATTCTTCTGAAAACATGAGTATCAAGACTTGACATTAGAAGTGGCTCTTGAATTCTCAGAGGAATCAAATTACTTCACTAAAGAGCTAAAGCCAATATACTAGTTGTTGATTTTATGTAGTCAGGACTGCAAGCATTGGTGTAATCATTTTTTTCTAATCTTTTATTCACATACCACTTCCAGAATCACCTCAATGAAGAAGAATATTCCTAGTTTGTAATGCATGGTTACCAAATGAAAGCATATTTCCAAGAACCCACACATCTTAAATGGATTTAAAGCTTATGCCCTTGTGAATAGTAATATCAACCTAAAATATTTGTGAGCTATAAAATCATATTTTGAATGGTTAATTTTCCAACTTTGGATGTTAGCTTCAATCTACCTGTTATAAATTATCTTACATGAGAAAAAGAAATGTATTATTTCTGTCCTCCATATCTTTATGTTGGAGTATGAAGAAATCTTCAGCAAAGGATCGTTACCTTGTGCTGGAGCTTGAGCACCTCAATGATGCCATGAGCTAAACCGTGAAGGGCCGCCCAAGACAGGAAGGTCATGACAGAGAGGTCAGACTAAATGCGATCCTGGGGAAGGTAATGGCAACCCACCCTAGTATTCTTGCCGTGAAAACTAAATGGATCAGTACAACCAGAGATATGTTGGTATACCATCGGAAGATGAGAGTCCCAGGTTGGAAGATGGACAAAATGCTACTGGGGAGGAACAGAGAATGAGTTCAACTAGCCCCAGATGTGATGACGCAGCTAGCATAAAGCCGAAAGGATGGCCAGTGGCCGACGGTGCTGGTGGTGAACGGCGAATCTGATGTTCTAAGGATCAACACACCATTGGAACCTGGAATGTAAGATCTATGAGCCAGGGCAAATTGGATGTGGTTATTGGTGAGATGTCAAGATTAAAGATAGACATTTTGGGCGTCAGTGAACTGAAATGGACTGGAATGGGCCACTTCACATCAAATGACCACCAGATCTACTACTGTGGGCAAGAGGACCACAGAAGAAATGAAGTAGCCTTCATAATTAATAGTAAAGTGGCTAAAGCAGTGCTTGGATACAATCCAAAAAACGATAGAATGATCTCAATTCGAATGCAGGGCAAGCCATCTAACATCACAGTAATCCCAATATACGCCCCAACCACAGATGCTGAAGAAGCTGAAGTAGAGCAGTTCTATGAGGATCTGCAGCACCTACTGGACAACAAACCTAAAAGAGATGTTATTTTCATCACGGGAGGGTGGAATGCTAAGGTGGGCAGTCAAATGACACCTGGAATTACAGGTAAGCATGGCCTGGGAGAACAAAACGAAGCAGGACATAGGCTGATAGAATTTTGCCAAGACAACTCACTCTGCATAACAAACACTCTCTTCCAGCAACCTAAGAGACGGCTTTATACGTGGACTTCCCCAGATGGACAACACCGAAATCAGATTGACTACATCCTTTGTAGCCAAAGGTGGCGGACATCTATACAGTTGGTAAAAAAAAGACCTGGAGCTGACTGTAGTTCAAATGACGAACTTCTTCTTGCACAATTTAGGATCAGACTAAAGAGATTAGGGAAGACCCACAGATCAGCTAGATATGAGCTCACTAATATTCCTAAGGAATATGCAGTGGAGGTGAAGAATTGATTTAAGGGACTGGACTTAGTAGATAGGGTCCCAGAAGAACTCTGGACAGAATTTGGCAACATTGTTCAGGAGGCGGCAACAAAATACATCCCAAAGAAAGAGAAAACCAAGAAGGCAAAATGGCTGTCTGCTGAGACACTAGAAGTAGCCCAAGAAAGAAGGAAAGCAAAAGGCAACAGTGATAGGGGGAGATATGCCCAATTAAATGCAAAATTCCAGAGGTTAGCCAGAAGAGATAAGGAATTATTTTTAAACAAGCAATGTGTGGAAGTGGAAGAAGACAATAGAATAGGAAGGACAAGAGACCTCTTCCAGAAAATTAGAAACATTGGAGGTAAATTCCAGGCCAAAATGGGTATAATCAAAAACAAAGATGGCAAGGACCTAACAGAAGAAGAAGAGATCAAGAAAAGGTGGCAAGAATATATGGAAGACCTGTATAGGAAGGATAACAATATCGGGGATAGCTGTGATGGTGTGGTCAGTGAGCTAGAGCCAGACATCCTGAAGAGTGAGGTTGAGTGGGTCTTAAGAAGCATTGCTAATAACAAGGCAGCAGGAGACGACGGCATCCCAGCTGAACTGTTCAAAATCTTGCAAGATGTTGCTGTCAAGGTAATGCATGCTATATGCCAGCAAATTTGGAAAACACAAGAATGGCCATCAGACTGGAAAAAATCAACTTATATCCCCATACCAAAAAAGGGGAACACTAAAGAATGTTCAAACTATCGAACCATGGCACTCATTTCACATGCCAGTAAGGTAATGCTCAAGATCCTGCAAGGTAGACTTCAGCAATTCATGGAGCGAGAATTGCCAGATGTACAAGCTGGGTTTAGAAAAGGCAGAGGAACTCGGGACCAAATTGCCAATATCCGCTGGATAATGGTAAAAGCCAGGGAGTTTCAGAAAAACACCTATTTCTGTTTTATTGACTACTTTAAAGCCTTTGACTGTGTGGACCATAACAAATTGTGGCAAGTTCTTAGCGGTATGGTGTTCCCCGTAGTAACATGGCTGCGAGAGCTGGACCATAAGGAAGGCTGAGAGCAGGAAGATAGATGCTTTTGAACTGTGGTGTTGGAGGAAAATTCTGAGAGTGCCTTGGACTGCAAGAAGATCAAACCAGTCCATCCTCCAGGAAATAAAGCCAGACTGCTCACTTGAGGGAATGATATTAAAGGCAAAACTGAAATACTGTGGCCACATAATGAGAAGACAGGACACCCTGGGAAGATGCTGATGCTAGGGAGAGTGGAGGGCAAAAGGAAGAGGGGCCAGCCAAGGGCAAGGTGGATGGATGATATTCTAGAGGTGACAGACTCGTCCCTGGGGGAGCTGGGGGTGTTGACGACTGACAGGAATCTCTGGCATGGGTTGGTCCATGAAGTCACAAAGAGTCGGAAGCGACTGAACGAATAAACAACATGAAGAAATGCCTGAGAAATGGCCTGGATTCCAGACAGGCTTCTTGCAGTATTAAGGACTTCATTTACAATGCCTTCTAATAAATTATTTGTAAAGATGATGGGCTAAAGATGGGCTGTAGCATATTAACAATTAAATCTTTCTAATCAACACTATCACAGATACCATGCTGAACTGATAAATACTGTAATTTGCAAAAGACAGAAAGCAACAAATGTCTGCAAACCCGAAGAGCTCTAATTGGATAGCAACAAGCGAAATAGTGAAAACTATAGTTCCTATATTGCAGTTAATGGGTGACAGTATGCTAATAAGTCTGATAACTAAGCAGGTGATTCATGCAGTAATCCTTCTTGAAAGGAAGTGCCCATTTTGAGATGCTAAATGAGAGCATAAATGCAGTCAGGCATAGGAGCCTTGAAAGATAGAAAATGCGCAGACCTGCTTGTTAATGTAGCCAGTGAAATTAATTCTTTGGGGTGAGAGGGGTTCATTTTTCATATTTTATAAAAGTAAGGTTCAAAATTCAAAGATACACAGTTGTATTTCTGTCAAATCAAAATGGATGTAATGACTTAGCATAGCAAAGTGATATTCCTAATGTCAATCACTTGACAGGAGGGTAAGGATTCAGAACGTGCAGATTCTTTGGTTCAGCTAAAATGGCTCAAGCCAGCTCTTATATGGGTATAGTTTAGAGGTGGCCACCTTACAACAATATCAACATCTGTAATAAAAATAAAACAACTCGTACTAACAGACTGTTCTGAGATGGAAATAGTTTTCCAAGGGACAAGCATAAGGAAAGGAAACAAATTCATAAGATCAGCACCATAATGGATCTGGTAACATGCCTTCAGTTGCAAAGGAAGCTGTAGTTGGAAATAGAACATACAAGTTTGAGACCCCTGCTTAATGAGAGATGTTGGTGTTAGCTCCACCAGGTCCATGGTAATTATCTCCTTCCAATTACTACTTGCCATTACTGAGATCACAAGAGGCTGTGACACCCACTAATCATACCTAGGTAACTTCTGCGCTAAGACTCTCCTGCTTTCCAACTCAACGTTTTGACTCCCCCAGAGATAGAAAAACCAGCAGTCTCTATTGTACAGCTCTATGCCATACAGAATTACTCCCTCCTGTATATCGTAACTAAGAATTTAGAGCCCAAGTTTGCTCTTTTTCCGTCTTCTCTCCCAATCCTCTTTTTTATATTGTGTGTTATAAGCCTAAGGGCATGGCTTTAAAAAACTTCTGCTTTTTTAAGCTGGCAACAATAGTTTCCAGTGAAAAAGAGTAAGGCAGCTCAAGGCAGCTCAAGCAGCAGAACTCAGAATGAAGCTTCTCACTGTAGAAGGTAGCACCTGAGCCACAGAAAACGTCCCCTGAAGAGCCTTCTTTAAGCCTTAGCAACATGTTTAGCCTTTACATAGGAAAAGGAGGAGCAGGACAAGAACCCACTTCCTGTACAGTGATGATTCAGTGCTGGTTATCACCCTTAAGGCCCTTAAGACCCTATATGGTATATGGTCTATATGGTACTTGCCCACCCCACCAGGTTGGATAGAATGGGCATGCTCCAGGTCCCTTCTCCTAAGTGTTACTATCTCTGGGACCTAGGAAGTGTACCTCTTCCATAGCAGCCCCCACCCTGTGGAACACCCTTCCCTCTGAGATTTGGCAGACTCCCACCTTTTTAGCCTTCCAGAAGGCTGTAAAGAGCAGGCTGTTCCCCCAAGTGCTGGGATAGGGTGAGGTAGGAGCCCCTGGCTCGTTCTCTTGGATGTATCCAAGGAGGATGTCTGAGGCACCCGGTTTTTGTTTTGTTTTTTATTGCTGTTGTGAACCACTCGGAGTTGTATTCTTAAGATGAGCAGCCATACAAAAATAAGTATCTGTGGAGGCTCTCCATGCAGTTCTGAACTTTAGAAAATCTGGGTTCTGAATCTCATGGAGGACCTTCATGGATGGAGGAGGTTCTCTCCTTTCTACAACTACATTTGTGGGTGGTGAAAACAATGGAGTGATGGTACTATTCCTATTTATTCCTGTTTTGTCTGCTGATGTGTAAAGTATGCATGTTGCTTATATCTGAAGAAGAGCTAAGCAGAGCTTACAAAGAAGCCATTGTAACTCCTTATTCCAAAACTTCAGTTCATAATATCCCGTACTATGCCCCATGGATTGGATCAAAAGGTCCAAGCCTTATATACATGCAATAAAAAGAGAGCCTTTGCGGAGCTGCTATTTATTTTATTTTGTCAAATTTTGCCACCACCCACAGGGCCACAACGAGGGTCTGTGTCACCCGGGGCAAACATGGATTCCGCACCCATTTTGGTGCCCCCCAGCACGGCGCCTGGAACACATGCCCCAGTTGCACCCCCCCCCCAGTTGCAGCCCTGACCACCCATCCCCCCCGAGAGAAAATTTATAAATTTTATCATTTTAATTAAAAATTTTCTAGGCTTTTCAAGCAAGATAACATTGTCCTCAATATTTAATTGAATGCAAGAGTGCAGGCTCAGCCTACAGGAGGTTTGAGCTTCAAATGCTAACCAAAGACTACTGAAGTAGTCACAGAAAAGCCTTACACTCCTAGTGCAAGTGATGTGATTGCCAGTTATATTGCAAGGCATATAAGTCAACGTCCTTAGTCTAAGAGTTCTTCAAACTCCCCCATCCCATTCAGCAATGCCTCCTACATTGCTAATTTGGATGCTTGCCAAATGTTCTGGTTATTTTCTTAGCAAACTACTATAAAACTCTTTGTATTTCAATTTGATCACTTGGTTTATTACACTAGCAATAACTGGACATACAGGAGGTGACTCAGCCATCAGGGTTTATTCCACTGTCCTTGTGGAAGGTTCAATGGCAAGATGGTGATGATAAAAGTTTAATAAAAAAGTCCACTGCCCTGGTTTTCATTCCCAACATGAAGAATAATTCACTAGGGGTACAAAGAGTAGGACTCATAGGTATGCAAACAAAACAGCAGCACTAGAAATAGATTTGTTTAGTGAGCGGTATAGTTGTTGGATGACTTTCAAGGCAATCATGAGGACAATCTCTCTACTGAAAGCTGATTGAGGTGTATCTAAACTTATCCATCAACCTATTAGATTTGTTTGCCAAATTCTGAAAGATGTTCTGGAAATGCACAGAAGCCATAGGACAACCTTCCCCAATCTGAATGCCCTACTTCAACTTCTAAAATTCTCAGTAATCACCATTTTGGCTGGGAATTGTGAATACTGAAGTCTATGAATCTGGAAAGTGTTCATGTTGAGAAAGGCTACCCTAGTATTGTAGGACAAATGACACTACTTTTCCAGTGGTCCTCTGTTCTCTTGAATCAGGTGTACTTTTTCCTACCACTTTCAGTTCAGAGTTTAATTAGTTGGAATCATCCACACAGTGAGGATAATATTAATTCATTCAATATAAGGAACTGTAGTTCTAGTTTGGTCTAGTGGTTAAGGCAACAGGCTAGAAACCAGGAGACTGAGAGTTCTAGTCCCACCTGAGGCATGAAAGCCAGTTGGGTGACCTTGGGCCAGTCACTCTCTCTCAGCCCAACTCACCTCATAGAGTTGTTGTTGTGGGGAAAATAGGAGGAGGAAGGAGTATTAGGTATGTTCGCCGCCTTGAGTTATTTATAAAAATAATAAAGGCAGGATAGAAAATAAATAAATAAATAAATAAATAGATCTTAGTTTTACTGGGAAATTGTTTGGGCTGAGATGCGACTATGGAGTCTATACCCTTATTGCTGCCTAATGCTTGGCAATTTGGTTGGTCTGAATCACATCTGCTAATGTAGCTGGAGGGCTGTGTCTTTTGCATTAAAAACATCTGTAAATATAACTTTGTAGTAGTAGGAGAGGTACAAGTGGCCTCTGAGGATACTAAAAACATTTGTCCTACATTGGCACTGTTCCACTTGTGTAATGGAGCTGCTAACTTAGACTCATTTATTACAGGACAATGGTTTTGCTAAGCCAGTGTAGATTCACTCCATCAGTTTAAATAACTTGTCTTCTAAAGTTAATGGATTTTAGCCTACTTAGGACAATAATGGCAACCTTCAATGGGTATAGTTTAATTACAGTTTGAACTAGAAAGAAACAATCCTCCCACCTCCACTTGTTGGTTATAAATATGGACTTTTCCTCTTGATAGTGGCCTTTGGGATGTACTATGAAGTAGTACAAAGTTTACCAACTGTACAAAGGCAGAAAGTGTGTCTCCAAACTCAGATGATAAACAGACATCCTTTTAGTTAGACAAAAGAACAAAGGAGCAAAAAGATTGTCATTCTGGCAATCAAAAGCTGCAGAATACACCCAAAACAAAACACAACGCAACACCCCCTGGGCTAATTTCATTTTGCCCCAATGTCATAAAACTTGTGCCATTAAATAATCTTATTTAACTCTTATTTAACTGAATTTATATTAAGTTAGAAAAATTAGAGTATTAGAACTGAAAGAAGAAAGAACTTAAGGCTACGTTTTCTTAAGTTGTCATTTTGACATTTTTATCAGAATTATTTTTATAGACAGAAGGCTACTAGTGTAATTTTGTAATTTCAGGTAATCTCTATAACTGGTTTTGACGTCTTACTCAGCTTTGTACCAGTAGTACCAGCTCTGTGATGATTTGCATGAAAACAAGGATGAGGATGAGGAAGCATTTTCCCCGTGCTCAGTTCCCACAAAACACTTACAGTCTTTGGATGTATTGGTTTACTGCACCACTTGGTGCATTCTGGAAATGTGTGGAATGCCCTTACTGTTGGAATATGCAGACAAAATTTACCCTTTTTGCACCAAGTTACTCACTGTCTCCTTGAAGTCCTCACATTCTTTCTTTTCTCATTTTCCCCTATATGCTTTGTATGTTGACAGCGAGTTTCTTGGTAGTAAGGATGAACTTCTCTATCAAACAAAGATGAAGCAATTCAGACAGTCATCAGTAAGGAGAACACAAGTGGGATGACAGAACAACTGTCCAATAAACTAAATAGGATTGGATGGATTTATCGGGTAATATATTACAATATAATTACATGTTTCATCCACATAAAGATATTCAGCAGAAGAGAGAAGATAATCTAGTAAATACTTTATAGATTTTAGGAGAGACAAAGGAGAGAATACAACTAAAATTACACTCTCTCCCAACACAGAATAGTTTTTTAATTCCTTTGTTCTTTCTTCCTCCCCTCTCCCTGAGTATTACAGCCCAGAGTTATTGATGGGATACAAGGATTTGGGGCTGAGTTCCAGGAAAACATTCCTGTTACTGTTCCTTTCCAGGGCTTCCAAAGTGATGCCCCTCTGAATCTGGATATGCAAAATCTCTTAACTTCCTTGCTCAGAACTCAGACACCACCATCAGGAAGGAGACTGTTACATTCTGCTTAACCTTCTCTCTCCCGTTTCCTGTTTGCCTCTGTCTGAAATTGTGTATAGAATTCCTGGGTGAGAAAAAAAATCAGGTAGCTTTCATATGACGACTATAAATTTAAACTAACAGGAATATCACTCCCCTCTGTAGAACCTACTTTGCTTGGAATTGCACTAATGCAACCATATGTTGGAAATAACACCAGTACTGCCATCTTTTTCAGTCAATAAGGAAAGGCAAAGATATCAGCTGAGCATTCTCTTTCTATGTATTTATGCTTGGCCACTTCTTTCTTTTTTGATATTATGCAATTATTTTTCTTGTTGACTTCAGGGTGCCTGTGGTTCTTCTCTTGAGGTTTGCCAGGCCCTCTATTCATCTGACTTTTTTAAAAAAAAGGAAAGCCAGCATGCTACAAAGCAAAGCACTAGCTTTAACTGCCATATTTATTTATAAGAATGCTACTGGAACCCATTTGGGCCTTCTGGTGGTTGCAGACTGTGCTTTATTGGAAATGCCTCCCTGCTGGCTTTCCAGGAAAAAAAAGGCAAAGCTAAGAAGGAATGATTGAGAATATCCAAGGGAAGATATGGTAGGCAGGTAACATGAAATATGAGGGAATAACCTCACCAGTTTGCTTTCCGGTAACTCTATGACTTGCGTCCATCACCATAGCTCTTTTATGAAAAGCCAACCTTCAACGTGGCAACAGTTTGTTGAGAGACCCAACAATGTTGAGGACTTAACATTCAAAATATACTTATTGGCTTAAAAATATTACCCATCCCTGCTTTATAAATTTGGATTCAGCAGGAGGTTTGTCCTGCATTGCAACAAAAACAGCACAAGAAGAGCCCATCTAAAAGGTATAGAAGTATTATCCCTTTTTAATGTAATCAGTCTAAATATTGATGGCTTATGTAAGCATGATAGAGCCAATTTGGTGTAGTGGTTAAGGCACTGAGCTAGAAACCAGGAGACTGTGAGTTTTAGTCCTGCCTTAGGCATAAAAGCTGGCTGGGTGACTTTGGTCCAGTCACTCTCTCTCAGCCCTAGGAAGGAGGCAATGGCAAACCACTTCCGAAAAACATTGCCAAGAAAACTGCAGGGACTTGTCCAGGCAGTCTCTGAGAATCAGACACGATTGAATACACACACACACACATACACACACACACACAGACACAATAGACTGGCTGTAAAGTGTTTATAAAAATACTATTTTCTCCTACTATATTATACAAGTTCCAGTAATGTAATATTTCACATTAGTGTAAACTTCAAAAAATGGTACCTTTATAAAACAAACATAAATAATAAGGTAAAACAAGCATCTAGCTTCTTTGAGTGCTTTTTAAGTATGTAGAAAAACGTAATAAACATATTTCAATAGATAAATCAATTTACACACTGCTTTATGTAAATTACAATTTACACACTGACTGATGGAATTATATAATCTCATTTTAGTATTAAGTGATATTAAAGTATGAATTCTAAGGCTAAATAGTGTTGTATATATTGCACAGTTCAGAAATATTAAACATTATTGTACATTTTGAAAAAAATATTGGAAGATTTGAGCTTACCCATTTTTATAATCCATAATTTAACATTTCAGACAACTTGGGTATGTAGGAAAATACATTTTACTAAACAGAACTGATGCTAGTTGAAATCTTCAAAATTCATATTGTGGGGGGTCGCAGTTGTAGAATAAATATATGATTAGTCTTTCACTAAATATTGGCACCGAATCTTGTTTTCAATTGGAAGATATTCTGTGACTTCAATCCAGTGATCATATTTGTAGGAGTCTGCTGGGAGAGTGCTGTTTCTCACACAAGAAAATCTTTACCAAACAAAAAGTTGGCAGTGTCAAAAGTTGCACTGCAAATTGATGAAATGAGAAGAGCAATTCCAGGAAGAACAAAGAGTAAAAGTTTCCATATGTCAGAAGAGACCTTGACTCAACTTCAATTTTTGTATCCCACCACCCACACTTTCCCCTTTAAACCAAGAATTCCAGAGCTGACCACATGAAAAGAATCTAGTTTGGGTCTAGTTTGTTTTGGAAATATAGTTTTTTCAATGAAGCTGCTTAGAAATCCTTTCCAACCACTGACATATGACACAATTCAGTACGATACAAAAACCAAGCTACTGTGGTGGTATCAGCAATAAACGTTGTCAAGTTCCATGATGTATTTCACAACTTATGTTCATTTCCCCTACTTTGAGCCTTCAGCAGCATTATTTGTAGGCACCCCAAATCATCGGAATACCTGCTACAACCATTTTACGATTCACACTGATATTTCTGCCACTACTGAAATTCAATGGTTTAGCATTTGTGACCATTACCTACTGAATAAGGCAATGAATCCATCTCCATCATCTGTAGATTCTCATTTAATCCAATAGTCCTGATACAAAGTTAAAACACACACACACACACACTTTTTCTCTATATTGTTTTGCCTTAATGAAAAATGTGCAATGCCAAACTTCTTGTTATATTATTTATTCTACTGTTTGCCACAATGATTCCTTGTAAGATTTTCTTCTCTTAAAAGTAAATTTTCTAAAACATAACTCATAGTGTGTTAATAAGTCTCAGGGTGGATAGGACAGGAAGGAACAGCTGACTCTGTATTTATTTTACTACTTATTTAATATATTTGTATACTGCTTCCCACTGTAAATCTTGAAACAATTTCTAATAGAGTAATTAAACCCAACAAGTTTCAAAGAACATGAAAGTGACATGTTCATTTAGAGAGGTAGTATCCAAGTGTTACTGGGCAGGCAATATATTTCTCTAGAAACACAAAGATGCCCTTGTAAGCTTCTCAATGGCAGATTCAGATGAGTCTCAGAGAGATCAGCTGCTTTTACTGCAGATGCAAAACAAGCTTTTGTATCCTTGAAAATCAGAAATCCTGCAGAACCTAGGAGTGCTTCTAGATCAGCTCCCGTGTCTCTTTCTTCCAGCCTTACATAGTAATGAACTTTTTATTGCTTGTTTCTCAGCAAGAGCACTCGCATAGTGTTTTGATAATGGTTTTGTCTGATCTCCGACTCTTTGTAATTTGCTGGCTTCAGCCCTCACAAGTGGGGTGGGAAAGAAAAATAAAATCAAAACTGTGCTAGCAACCATTCATCTAGGGAAGGCCTAGACAAAGAGTTAGGGCTTCAGCAACTGCCTAGAAAAGGTTAATAGGTGGGTCATGAATTTCAGGGGAGAGAGCATTTCAGGGTGCAGTTAGTAGGAGAATGCTCTAACCCTTTTAGAATGTGCCAAGAAGCTGCTTTTCAACAAGCACATTACAAGACAATCAAGAAATGCAGCTAATAGAGTTGCATTAATGAAATTAATGACAAGAGAGAGGTTAGACACAACAGGCCAAAAAAGAACATGAGAAGATATAGACTACTTACTGTGTTTTGGTCTCTTGTAATTGGTCATAGGAATGACCAATTATTGTTGAATATTAGAAAGTCCATTTCATTGTACAGGGCTTGAATGAATTACTAGAAAACATTCTGAAACTATCACAGCAGATGACAGCATTTATTTGACCTAGGAGTCAGACCTAGTTAGTACTGGGATGGGACACCACTAGGAACTCCCAAGGCTGTAGACTAGACTGGAAGTTGAAAAACATTTTGAAGGGAAGCAGTGGCAACCCACTTCTATACTGATGCCAAAAACACTGTGATCCAGAGTTGAGATTGACTCAAGGAAGACTATTCTTTCAGCAACTGCTTGCATCTTTTCAACAAGTTATGCAGTAACATTTTATCATAGCAGGGTTATTGAGAAAATGGCCTCTTAAGATATTACTCTAGGCAAAGTCATGAAGAAATGTAAAGTTTAAAAACATAACAAAACACTAATCTAGAAATTGAGTTACTTATATGAGCATGAGTCTGATAACTTTTCAGACTAACCAGTTTTATTAAAAGGCATAAGCTCACCAGATTCCTGATTTTTGGCTACCCTAGACTAACATTGCTCTCCTCCTACAATGTCTTTTATGAGCATCTATGTGCACATTTAATAAAAAATTGCTTTCTTGGCCATATTCTTTCCAAGTTTATTCGTTTAGTCGCTTCCGACTCTTCGTGACTTCGTGGACCAGCCCACGCCAGAGCTTCCTGTCGGTCGTCAACACCCCCAGCTCCCCCAGGGACAAGTCCGTCACCTCTAGAATATCATCCATCCATCTTGCCCTCGGTCGGCCCCTCTTCCTTTTGCCCTCCACTCTCCCTAGCATCAGCATCTTCTCCAGGCTGTCCTGTCTTCTCATTATGTCGCCACAGTATTTCAGTTTTGCCTTTAATATCATTCCCTCAAGTGAGCAGTCTGGCTTTATTTCCTGGAGGATGGACTGGTTTGATCTTCTTGCAATCCAAGGCACTCTCAGAATTTTCCTCCAACACCACAGTTCAAAAGCATCGATCTTCCTTTTCTCAGCCTTCCTTATGGTCCAGCTCTCGCAGCCATATGTTACTAGGGGGAACACCATTGCTTTAACTATGCGGACCTTTGTTGTCAGTGTGATGTCTCTGCTCTTAACTATTTTATCGAGATTTGTCATTGCTCTTCTCCCAAGGATTAAGCGTCTTCTGATTTCCTGACTGCAGTGAGCATCTGCAGTAATCTTCGAACCTAGAAATACAAAGTCTTTCACTGCTTCTACATTTTCTCCCTCTATTTGCCAGTTATCAATCAAGCTGGTTGCCATAATCTCGGGTTTTTTGAGGTTTAGCTACAAGCCAGCTTTTGCACTTTCTCCTTTCGCCTTCATCATAAGGCTCCTCATTTCCTCTTCGCTTTCAGCCATCAAAGTGGTATCATCTGCATATCTGAGATTGTTGATGTTTTCTCCAGAGATTTTAACTCCAGCCTTGAATTCCTCAAGGCCAGCTTGTCGCATGATGTGTTCTGCATACAAGTTGAATAGGTAGGGTGAGAGTATACAGCCCTGCTGTACTCCTTTCCCAATATTAAACCAGTCCGTTGTTCCGTGGTCTGTTCTTACTGTTGCTACTTGGTCGTTATACAGATTCTTCAGGAGGCAGACAAGATGACTTGGTATCCCCATAGCACTAAGAACTTGCCACAATTTGTTATGGTCCACACAGTCAAAGGCTTTAGAATAGTCAATAAAACAGAAATAGGTGTTTTTCTGAAACTCCCTGGCTTTTTCCATTATCCAGCGGATATTGGCAATTTGGTCCCTAGTTCCTCTGCCTTTTCTAAACCCAGCTTGTACATCTGGCAATTCTCGCTCCAAGAATTGCTGAGGTCTACCTTGCAGGATCTTGAGCATTACCTTACTGGCATGTGAAATGAGGGCCACTGTTCGATAGTCTGAACATTCTTTAGTGTTCCCGTTTTTTGGTATGGGGATATAAGTTGATTTTTTCCAGTCTGATGGCCATTCTTGTGTTTTCCAGATTTGCTGGCATATAGCATGCATTACCTTTACAGCATCATCTTGCAAGATTTTGAACAGTTCAGCTGGGATGCCGTCGTCTCCTGCTGCCTTGTTATTAGCAATGCTTCTTAAGGCCCATTCAACCTCACTCTTCAGGATGTCTGGCTCTAGCTCACTGACCACACCGTCACAGCTATCCCCGATATTGTTATCCTTCCTATACAGGTCTTCCGTATATTTTTGCCACCTTTTCTTGATCTCTTCTTCTTCTGTTAGGTCCTTGCCATCTTTGTTTTTGATTATACCCATTTTGGCCTGGAATTTACCTCCAATGTTTCTAATTTTCTGGAAGAGGTCTCTTGTCCTTCCTATTCTATTGTCTTCTTCCACTTCTGTGCATTGCTTGTTTAAAAATAATTCCTTATCTCTTCTGGCTAACCTCTGGAATTTTGCATTTAATTGGGCATATCTCCCCCTATCACTGTTGCCTTTTGCTTTCCTTCTTTCTTGGGCTACTTCTAGTGTCTCAGCAGACAGCCATTTTGCCTTCTTGGTTTTCTCTTTCTTTGGGATGTATTTTGTTGCCGCCTCCTGAACAATGCTGCCAACTTCTGTCCAGAGTTCTTCCGGGACCCTATCTCCTAAGTCCAGTCCCTTAAATCTATTCTTCACCTCCACTGCATATTCCTTAGGAATATTAGTGAGCTCATATCTAGCTGATCTGTGGGTCTTCCCTAATCTCTTTAGTCTGATCCTAAATTGTGCAAGAAGAAGTTTGTGATCTGAACTACAGTCAGCTCCAGGTCTTTTTTTTACCAACTGTATAGATGTCCGCCACCTTTGGCTGCAAAGGATGTAGTCAATCTGATTTCGGTGTTGTCCATCTGGGGAAGTCCACGTATAAAGCCGTCTCTTAGGTTGCTGGAAGAGAGTGTTTGTTATGCAGAGTGAGTTGTCTTGGCAAAATTCTATCAGCCTATGTCCTGCTTCATTTTGTTCTCCCAGGCCATGCTTACCTGTAATTCCAGGTGTCATTTGACTGCCCACCTTAGCATTCCATTCTTCCGTGATGAAAATAACATCTCTTTTAGGTGTGTTGTCCAGTAGGTGCCGCAGATCCTCATAGAACTGCTCTACTTCAGCTTCTTCAGCATCTGTGGTTGGGGCGTATATTTAGATCAGTGATGTTAGATGGTTTGCCCTGCATTCGAATTGAGATCATTCTATCGTTTTTTGGATTGTATCCAAGCACTGCTTTAGCCACTTTACTATTAATTATGAACGCTACTCCATTTCTTCTGTGGTCCTCTTGTCCACAGTAGTAGATCTGGTGGTCATTTGATGTGAAGTGGTCCATTCCAGTCCATTTCAGTTCACTGACGCCCAAAATGTCTATCTTTAATCTTGACATCTCACCAATAACCACATCCAATTTGCCCTGGCTCATAGATCTTACATTCCAGGTTCCAATGGTGTGTTGATCCTTAGAACATTGGATTTGCCATTCACCACCAGCACCGTTGGCCTCTAGCCATCCTTTCGGCTTTGAGCTAGCTGCGTCATCATGTCTGGGGCTAGTTGAACTCATCCTCTGTTCCTCCCCAGTAGCATTTTGACCATCTTCCGACCTGGGAGTCTCATCTTCCGATGGTATACCAACATATCTCTGGTTGTACTGATCCATTTAGTTTTCACGGCAAGAATACTGGGGTGGGTTGCCATTACCTTCCCCAGGGATCGCATTTAGTCTGACCTCTCTGTCATGACCTTCCCATCTTGGGTGGCCCTTCATGGTTTAGCTCATGGCATCATTGAGGTGCTCAAGCTCCAGCACCACGACAAGGTAACGATCCTTTGCTGAAGATTCTTTCCATACTTAGTGAGTATGCCTGGTCCTAGGGGTACTTAAGCTTCTGGTCCTCCTCTATCTGTGTTGGCTATAACATCTGAACAAACGTCAGTTTCCAACAGCTGCAAGCTTTCATATATCAGTATTGCTGTCTGATTCCTAGGCCACTGTTGTTCCTCTGATGTGCTTAGTATTGGCAGAGCTCAAGTGCATACACAATAGGAAAGTCTTGCTCTATCAGGTCCACAGCTCAGCTCATCAGCATTCTGCCCCACAGTGGCCAGCTCATGTGTTTCAGAACTACACAAAGATGGACAGGAAGGTGATACCACTCCTTCAGTGTTGTTCACTAGCAGGTGGTACTCAAAACCTGTCACCTGGATTATGGAGGTAGCAAGCAAGCATCAAGACTAGTACGTTATTACTGACGCATGCTGGGTTCAATGTTCTTGATCGCAATAATCCTAATATCTTGTACCCAAGCCCTGCTACAGGGCTTCTATCTATTTTAAAATCTACTCTATTAGACTGTCATCTTCCCAAGATCTTTATTTTAATAAACATAGGACAAAAACCACCCTAAAGACTTGACCACCTCATTTCCTGACAAATTTAAGGAACTAATTTGCTCCTCTAAATTTTTTGTATGACTTATTTACAATTGATATTTCTTTGGGGATAGTGCCTAGTAAAAGACAAAATAGTGGTAAAATATGGACAAGAATTCTAAATTTTTATTTTTATTTTGAATTTAGTCACCACTCATCTCACTCAAAGAGCGACTCTGGGTGGTTTACAATAAAACTAGAATAAAAAAAAATAAAAATACAATAAAAGCAATATTCTTAAGTAATAATCTAATGTATAGTTTCAAGAAAGAAGTCCTGTTCTCAGATGCCCTTTGGTCCTGATGCCTTACCAGCTGCACTAAGGAAAATAGGAATATAGGAGGAAGTCAGTCATCCAAATCTGTAAATAATATTCAGGGCTCACAGCATTGCCAAGTGATTTACAGTATTAAGCTGCCCATCTTCCTATATAGTTTTATTTGACCTGGAGAATAACTTAGCCAACATGAATCAATTCCCAGTCCTATAAAACTTACAGGGTTTTATAACTTGCCTTCTTTCACTCTACTGTGCTCATCTGAAACCAATACACAGTCCAATGAAGTCCTTCTGAACTACTGCATTCAGAGCAAACTCACAGCATTGGTGCACTCAACTAAGTAAATTAGTCACTCGTAAAATCCTTCATTTCCCATGATGTTACTACTCAGAGAGGAAGG